>NC_090449.1:270476964-270744673 GCF_031143425.1 Pleurodeles waltl
GATTGGCCATATTTTATGCCTTCTTGTAGGCTGCATGACAATATCTAGGGAGTACCTAGATGGACAATGTGTATCATTCCCTGTGTATACATCATTGTTCACAATCTGTCTTCTTACTCACATGTGTATACCTTTATTATGCCAGACACCGGGGACCGGGGACGCGCTGCTGGGTGCGGATGAAACAACAACAAAGCAACAGTGAGAGGCGCCGGACGGGGAAGGCTGGGCAGGAGAACCCCTGTCCTGTGGTTTCCGAACCCACCCCCTTCCCTACCAATGCGCTGTACGCGCCAACAACCAAGAGGTAGACGCGACCGGGGCCATTGAGGAGCAGGCCCAATAGAAGAAATACAAGACCAGTCAAAAGATTCGCTGGACCGCTGGCTTGAACCGGTGAGTGGTGTTTGCCGAAACTACAACTGCTGCCAACAATAGCGGTGGAGGTCAGCGCTGTAGCACTATGACCTGGCTCATGCTGGAGGCTGAGGCCCCCTCCACATCCCCCCTACACATATGGGACAGCATGCTATGTGAACCACGACAAAAGGATGGCGTGTAAGGGAGGAGAGGTGCTGGTGTACTCGCCGGCTGAGGCACATATCATGAGGCGGAACGCAGAGATCTATCTCCGAAGTTAGAAATGGCATAGGCGCACACCCCACGTAATAACACACCTAATAATGTGTAAAGTTAAGGAGGCTGAATCCAAATGAAGACCAGAACCAGTGATAACGCCTGAATGCCTTTCTCTTGGCCTGAGACTCTCACTGAACAAGAAAAAGAAAAAGATAGTATAATCGGCTGAGATAGTGGAGATAGTGACATTAACGGGTAAATACCACGCCTTGCACGGGAAACAAATCGGAGGACACAAAATGCCCTGGGTCGGTCATACGATGTATAGACCAGAACATGGGCCGCACCAAGGGCAAACATCTCGAAGGTGTGGAATGTTTGGCCTCTGGAACCACGATGTCAGCCCCCCCAATAGATGGCTCAATGGACAAACTGGACGTCATTGCAAGAAATTCGAGAATCAAGACAGGCGATGGAACAGAGACTGGGTTCTATCACATCGGAATTGGGTATCCTCAAAGATGATTAAAAAAAACTAGCAGACAGACTAAAGCAGACGGAATCAAATGTAACGGACATCTTGCCTGCCCATAAGGAACATAAAAATGCTATTGAACAATTGCAACAACAAGTAGAAGCATTGCAGGAGAGAGTCGAAGATGGAGAAGGACGATCCAGACAAAATAACGTCCGTATAATTGGACTACCGGAAGGGAAGGAAGGACGAAACCCCACACAATATGTGGAAGACTGGCTGAAAACGATAGCAAAAGCTGGATTGTCAACTCACTTTCCAATTGAAAGAGAGCATCGGATACCTATCAGGAAACCCCAACCTGGAGCACCGCCGAGACCCCTAATAGCTAGAGTACTAAACTACAGGGATTGTGCCACAATACTACAGATGGCGAGAGAAGCAGAACCTGTCATTGTAGACAATAACAGAGTTTCCCTATACCCAGACTAGAGAAGTCCAGAGACATAGAGCTTCCTTCCAAGCTGTTAAAAAAAGGCTCAAAGCAGAAGAACTTCCGTATGCCTTACTATTCTCGGCCCGATTACGAGTCACTTATAATCAAAAGACACACTTTTTTGATACACCAGAATTAGTGCGCGACTGGCTAGACAAGACCTTTCCACACCCAGGACCTAAGGAACACAAGGACACCCTATCATCGAGACAGGCCCGCCAGCCTCATAAACACAAGTGAAACCAACGCGACTCTGCGCGAGGACAAGCAGGCCCAACCTTGTTGCAAGTAATAGAGGGTCAGAAAGATGCAATACAATCAGCATATTCCATGCAAAGAGTGGATTCTCCCCCTCATGGTATGGCTTCCTCGATAGATAGCAGCATTGCATCGGACTTGGAGGGGAGTCTGGCACTGTTCCCCTCTATCACCCCGCAGACAGCGCAGGAACTTTAATAAATACCCGAAGCAATGAAAAGCTTTTAATGGCCCACTATAAACATAAAGACTGCAATCCCAGTAGTGTGAAAACACACGAAAGGCCCACATAATTGAAGCAGAGTCTTGAGCCATAAATAATGCACACCACCACTTGAACATAGAACACTGACTATGTATGGATGCGCAGTTTGGCTGCAAAGAATGACCTTGAAAATATACAGCTAAACTATTTCTCTTCATATGAGTGGAGATGTACCTATTTGCTGTGAAACTTTCATATTTCCCGACCAGGAGACGTGCCCGGACTGCCGACCTCTATGATTCACGTCTCGCCTGAGGAACCTGACATCACGGGCGAAAAACTACTAGACCTACCTTTTGTACACCCCCAGTGCATAGGCTTATTGGACCGCTTTCAGAATGATAATGGTTGCATACTGAACTGTTTTTTATAGAGTAAAGGTTTGGCAGAGACTGGGTTGGCTCTGCCTGGTATTGGGTTATGTTGGAAGAATTGATTATATGTTTTTTTTCTTTTCAAGTTTTGATATCAGCAATCACACCATGCATAAAACATTTATGGGGAGGTAGCTTGGCACGAATTGCAGGTGAATGTACACTATTAAGGCCCTATGGTACTGTCGGTACGTAATTACAATATTCTTACTTGGTATGTCCGCAGGATGGGATCCATACACAAACGACATAGAATACTGCCCCAATTAAATCGCCGCAAAACACACATAGCTTATTTACAGGAAACACATCTCACCACTCACGAGGCGGCGAAACTCCACAAAAGATGGCGGGGACAACTGTTACATAATTCCTATTCTTCATTTCCCGAGGATCGGCTGAGTGGCTGCGTGCTAGGGTCCCTTTTAAAGTACTAGAGACAAAAATAGATGCAGAGGGCAGGTACACATTGATCAGGGGTGACTTAGATGGGAAACCAATAGTGCTAGGTAACATCTATGCTCCAAATACCGGTCAAGACGCCTTCCTCGAACGCCTATCACTGGTACTCGCACAATGGGCACACATCCCCTGGTTAATAGGTGGGGATTTTAATGCAGTGCTAAATATCACTCTAGATCGCTCTACTCCTCCAATATCGGGTACTAATGAGCAAAGGCAAGAAGAGGCATGGCTTGATGACACACAAGTCCCTTTGGGGACTAATTGGTGTCTTTGACTCACAACTTCCACCATGTTATACTTATTCTAGACACCAACAGACATAAAACACACAGTTTGAACACACAGCATTTATTTATAAGTGTAAAAATGTTCAGGATTGTAGCCACCGTTTTTTTATGCAGCAACCTCAACAGTTTTTTGAGACATTGGGGGCCATATTTATACTTTTTGACGCAAAACTGCGCTATCGCAGTTTTGCGCCAAAAAGATTAGCGCCGGCTAACGCCATTCTGAAGCGCCATGCGGGCGCCGTATTTATTGAATGGCGTTAGCCGGCGCTAGCAGACCGGCGCTGCCTGGTGTGCGTGGAAAAAAACCACGTACACCAGGCAGCGCCGGCGTTGGGGAAAATGGCGTTAGGGCGTCTTAAAATGGGGCAAGTCAGGTTGAGGCAAAAAAATCGCCTCCACCCGATTTGCGCCATTTTTAACGACGCCCAGACGCCATTTACATGACTCCTGTCTTAGTAAAGACAGGAGTCATGCCCCCTTGCCCAATGGCCATGCCCAGGGGACTTATGTCCCCTGGGCATGGTCATTGGGCATTGTGGCATGTAGGGGGGCACAAATCAGGCCCCCCTATGCCAAAAAAAAAAAAAATACAATTATACTTACCTGAACTTACCTTAACTTCCCTGGGATGGGTCCCTCCATCCTTGGGTGTCCTCCTGGGGTGGGCAAGGGTGGCAGGGGGGGTCCTGGGGGCATGGGAGGGCAGCTGTGGGCTCATTTTGAGCCCACAGGTCCCTTAACGCCTGCCCTGACCCAGGTGTTAAAAAGAGGCGCAAATGCGGGGTTTTTTGCCCCGCCCACTCCCGGGCATGATTTTTGCCCGGGAGTATAAATACGACGCATTTGCGTCGCAGTCATTTTTTTAGACGGGAACGCCTACCTTGCATCTCATTAACGCAAGGAAGGCGTTCACGCAAAAAAATGACGCTCATTCCTCATACTTTGGCGCTAGACGCGTCTAACGCCAAAGTATAATTATGGCGTTAGTTTTGCGCCGAATTTGCGTCGAAAAAAACGACGCAAATTCGGCGCAAACGGAGTATAAATATGCCCCTGGATGTTCAGACATGGTCCTTGGTGGATACACTGCATGAGACAGGTGGAGGAGAGAAGTGTTTCAGTGAGGAAGAGGAGGAACAAATTGCCAATAGGGAAGATATGCCACACTGACAGTCCACAAATGGGTGCGATCAACAGGTTGGACAGAAAATTGAGGACAGCACCAGATGGGAAGTACATTGGCATGTAATCAGCACTGGGCAAAAGAGAAACTGCCAATTTGGCACAGAGTAATGGTACAGGGCAGTTTTACGTTGGAATGAGGTGAAGTCTACATCTTCCTCCTCTGATGTCTGTGGTGCTTCCCATGAGGTGGGTGTTTTCTGTGCTGGAGGTGATGGAGGCACACACACATCAGGTGCTGAAGATGTGGATTCCCTGTCCACAACAGCATTTCTCTGTTCCAACAAGTGAGGCAGCACTAAAATGAGAAGGGTCTGCTGGTTTCCCAGCATAGCACCAACGTTGTGGTGGTAGGCACTCATTGTTTAGATGTATGTGTCTTGCTTCCCCTGCATGGATTCCAGGATGTTATGGATCTCCCCCAGCTGTTTGGCAACTTTTCTGGTGGCACGTTGGCAGGGCAGTTGTTTGTGCCTCTGCTACATGTCACCAGCAGTCAGCCAAGGACTGCTTGAGGCCACAGAGTGGAGGGTGATGCCTCTTATTGCGTCTGAGGTGTCTTTATTGGGACGGAATTCTAATGTAACAAATGTTCAAGGAGGACTAATTTTGCTAATTAACCCAATATAGATGAATATCAACATTTAGGGGGTCATTACAACCTCAGCGGTCTTTTTACAAGACCGCTGAGGGACCGCCGTGCTGAAGACCGCCAATGGTGGCGGTTTTCCGCTCGGCGTATTATGACTGTTGGCAGCTCTATGTCATTTTTCTGACGGAGAGCCTCCAACAGCCATAGTGACGGGCGGCAGGGAAGTGGAGGTTGCTCCACTGCCACGCCAACAGAACACCGCCCAGCGAATCACGTCCTGTGATTCAACGCTGTGGTGTTCTGTTGGCGGTGTGGTGTCGGCGGAGCTGCCCCCATGGCTCCCGTCCCCTCCCGGAGGATCGACGGAACAGGTAAGTCGATCGTCCGTTAGGGGAGGGGGTGTGTTGTGTGTTGTGTGGGTGCATGGGGGTATGCGTGGGTGTATGTAGAGGGGCTGTGTGAGTACGTGTATGCTTGCGGGGGTGTTGCGTGTTTTGGGAATGAGTGCATGTATATCTGTAGGTATATCTGTATGGATGTGCGCGTGTATGTTTGAATGTGGGTGTGCGTGTCTGACTGTGTGTGTGGATGTTGGCATGTATGTCGGTGTGTGTGCGTGTATGTGTGTTGGTGGTGCCTGCATGCGTGTCGGGTGTGTATGTGTAAGGTAATGTCGGGGTCGGGGTGGGGAGTGGGGTCCTGCCACCTTTGGGGGGTGGCAGGAGTGGTGGGGGGTGTAGGGGAGGGAGTCGGGGTGGGGTTGGGGGGTGGTGGAGACCCCTATCAGTGCCAGGGAAGGAATTCCCTGGCACTGATAGTGCTTACCACCATGGATTTCATGGCGGCTCCTACTGCTGGAAATCAACGGCGGTAAGCCGGGTCAAAATACCGGCGGCGGTATTGTCACGACCGCTGTGCTGGAGACCCAGGTCTCCAGCCCAGTGGTCGTCTCCGCCCTGGCGGGCTTAACGGAGAAGCGGCGGATGACCATGGTGGTACCCGCCATGGTCATAATCCTCAAAAAAAGACCGCCAGCCTGTTGGCGGTCTTACCGCCGCTTTAACACCGTCCACCAGGGTTGTAATGACCCCCTTAATGTTCTAGTCCAAGTATGGACCGATTCTCTATTTGAATACATCCGCATATGGTGTGATATAAAATGGGTGTCAATTTTAAGTGATCATCAAGTTTATACAAAAAATTAGAGCAGCACCAACAACAGTGATTGATCATGTATACAAGCACAGGTAACCTACTCCAGTTCCACTAACTCCACATCTAGGGGACAATAGGAGGGCACCAACCCCCAGTCTATCTCATACAAACAACTGTTAATAATTAATCAGTCCTGTCTGATGACACACAGGCAATCAGGATCCTTCATGAAATATTCCAGCAGAAATGCGATGAGTTTCGTCATGATGGTCTATGGTCGACGTTTTGGTCTCCCGTGGCTCAAACAGTCCCTGAGACCACCCTCAGGACAATGTGTTGTGAAGGAATTAATTACAATAATTGTTACTCCACAACATAATAAATACTTTTTATTAATAAACCAATATGTACATGTAAAAACAAACCAAAACCCAAAACATGCCATACATCAAGGTAGATTGCCCGCTCATAATATACACCACATGCAGTCACCTGTAAATGAAATCAAAGCCATCTCATGTAAATGTGAGCCAAACTATACACTTGTGCCTACATCAAGACCTCACCTCCAGTAGGAGGAGTGAGCAATCTGCACATAATCCCCCGGGTGCCTGAATTCCCTGTGGCCAGTATTCAGCCCAAAGCTCCTATGCAGGTGGTGTAGGTCTGGTCATGAATTAGTTCATGATCCTGCCATCTGGCTTTCGCACTGTACACTATGGCACTCTGCCTTGTTATGCTGTCTTCCCTGCACATTGTACATTCATGTGGCTAATAATTGATTTTGTAACACATATCCTGCACAATTCTACACACCAAACAACCTTGCTACACTGTAGGAATGTGAGAGGGCATGAACGTACCATGTATTTCCTATTTGTATCTACTCATGTGATTTTATTTGATACACATTTGGCGTCATCTTTGTTGACAGTGGACATTGTGTACCAAATCTGAGGGAATGGGCCCATCACACTGGGTAGGTTGCTAGCACTGACACTCATCACTGTTGATAATTGCCAGAGTTGGATATTTGCACTGTATAACACATCGTTTAACTTAGGCCTGTTCACTTGTACATGCACATGCCTCCTGTGCCACTCCTCATTTTGTGCCAGGCACTCAGCTTAATGTCACACACTGAGGGAATGGAACCCAAATCATACATTGACTCTCATGTGCCTACAACCCCAACAGTATGTGTCACCATATCAAATGGGCTGTCATAGCTGGCTGTTATTGAGGACTATGGGCCAAGCGGAACCCCACATGGTAGAAGTGCTAGAATTGGTGACGTGTACCTGCCCAGATTTGCAACATAAATGGGCACATCCACCTCAGTCTTTAACCATCACTGACTCCTAGCCTTTGTGGTGGCAGATTAGTTTTTCATGTCCCTTGACAGATCCCTATTTCACATCCTCCACCTGAGACATATGTGGCATGGTGAGACAATTGTCTTTCAGACTCCCTCCTGCCACATGCTACATCTTCTCCCAGGACCACATCAAGTGTAGGATGTTGTACCCCAATGACCTCTTCTTTGTCATCCCTTCCCAGCTGCAACACAAGTGTGACACTGTCAGACACAGCAGTGCATGTGTATTGGTCAGGTTACCTTGTAGATCACATATCCATTGTGACCTCCTTGCTATGCAATGTCTCCCATTTCAGACACAGTGGCAATTCACCTACTCAGCCAGTGCTTACAATACACTGCACAACCAGGGGCCTACCAGGGCCACACATCATCTTTGGTTTCAACACACATGGTCCTCTAGTGTGCATCACTTGCATTCACCCCGACCCAGTCTGATTTGGTTCATGGAATGAGTTCTGGTGGTCCCTACCATGGCCACTGACACCTGTATTGTCTCATTCCACACGTCGGGACAGCTGCATGCTAGGTACTGTCATTCAATTAATATACACATGGCTTTTGACATGTTCCTTTGTGTTCATACTACACATGCCCCACACCTGACCCCCCCCTCTCAGGTGGGCTGTTTCCCCCCGACAAGCCCATTCCATTCCATTGCTTTACATTCCAGATTTGTGTTCATGGGCCAAATAAGACACAGTGACCTCATGGTGCAGGGTGGCCAGCAGTGTAATCATCAGGTTGCGCAGGATTCAAGTGTCCATGCATGATGTGTTTTTCCAGTTCAGGTGTTTTTTACTCTACATTTTGTGACTTGTAGTTCTGGTGACTAATGATGTACATTCCACCACACATGCCAGTATACAAAGGTGGACCTGGGCTGGTGCTGCACTTCATGCATGGAATAGATAAATGTGACAGGGATAGACTGAGCTGTGTAACATGTAACTGGGCAATGTGACAGACATTTCTGTGCCATTTAACAGGACATAAGCTAGATTCCTGCCCTTTGCCCTGCCCACAGCACAGTGGAGTGCTGGGGCATAGCTAGCTGCACTGCACAACATGACCTTTTTGCCCCATTGCCCCTTGTTGATACTTACCTTGTGGCTGTGGTTGCTTCTCATGTGCTGCACTGTCGTGTCTTGGTACTCCAGCCACCAACTCGTCTTGGATGACAGCTGCCACCTGTTCCTCCATGGCATCCAGCTCCTCCTGGGGCGCTGGGCTCCCTTGTCTGGTCTGTTTTGCTGACTTCAGGTTGTAGGCCAGTTTCTCCTTTGTCAGGTGCTTATCATGCCAGTGTTTCTTACAGTTGGTGGCAGTCCTCTTCGCTTAACCTGCACTGTTGATCTTCTCCACTATGGACTGTCAAAAGCCCTCTTTCCCCCCTAGTAGCAATTTGTAGGTGACAAGGAGCTGATCTTGGTGCGCTGTCACCTCAGTGATCATGATGTAATTCTCTTCCTCACTGAAACTGCACTTCTTCTTCCTCTTCCCCGGCAGTCTGTCTGGACATCCTAGCTGGGGATATTTTCCTAGCTTCTCCTGCCTGCTCCATGGCTGTCTCCTCTGAAGTGTTACATTTTTTCCCTACTACGTCATTTTTTGTACCTTTTTTGACACATTCTGCACTCAAAGGCGATGCAGGGCTGATTAGCGTCACTGGAGTCAGACCTGCGTCACTTTTGCAGCAAAAGCGTCAGACTTCATAATGACATGGCACACACCGATGCATTTTTTTAACGTAGTCAGGATCTTTACACCATGGTGGGTAGTGTTGTAAATCCGACTCATTCATGGCGTAGGATTCTGTTGTACAGAAGTGAAAGTTATTTTGATGCATCGCTACGGCAACGCAGAGGTGTGTACTTTCTTGTAAATGTGGTCCACCAGTTTTTTTTGTGAATTCAAATACATAATACCTGCAGAGTAGGAAGAATAAATAAATATATATCATTAAATTCCTGATAACAATTTATATACTCTAGAGCATAGGTCTTCAAAGTGTGGGGTGCGCCCCTCAGCGCGGACTCCTCCCTGCCATTTCACCTTTCAGTGTTGCCACACATTTTGCAGGCATACATCTGCAAAATACTTTCACTTTGCTGCTGCCTTTTGCCTTGTGGTTGCCTCACATTGGGTTAATGCACTTTGCCATGTTGCTGAAGCCTTCCCCTCCAAGGTTTTCCTGGTTTGTAACCTCACCGCTACTGACTTTCACTGCAAGAATTTAATTGGGCTGCATTCCTGAAGATTCCATTCACTGGCAGGCAAGCATGAAGAGCATTTCTTTTTCTTCTTTTTTTTAATAGTCTTTTTCCTTCTCTTTTCGTCTCACTAAATGTTTCGACGAGGAGAGGTTACTGCCACAGTGGCTGACTCTCTTTCTGAAGAAGCAAGGTCAAATCGCAGCATCTAATCAACATCCTGCAATCCATGGGCAAAACACTTGATCTACCCGTGACTTAGGGACAGAGACTTTTAAAGTCGTGGGCAAAGTGGGCTGTGACCCCGGGCCCCAGCCTTTCAGGGCCCCCCCCTTGATAGAGCCAGTCTCATGCAATATACATAAAAAGGCTTCCATTAGATCAAAACAGGACCTCACATGAGAAACGGGACAGAGTCACAGAGATTATTTTCAATAATATTGAATGTTGCTGCGTTGCAATATTGAAAACATACGCCACATTCCTGAACATGAGATGTAAACAAATTTAGAATTTAGACAAGTGTTCCTGTGCACTGTCCGTGATCTGAAACTGGCTCAGAAATCGAAATATATCAAAATATGTTTGGCCCAGGGCCCCCAAAATCCCTAAGATATCTTCACTTAGGGAGAATGGATATGACCATGATTAACATCACCGCCTGATATAACAAATGTTATGAAATATGCCATCTGTCATCACTTCTTCCACAGGGCAGATTTAAGTGCTTTACTGTGTAGCTGTTTGTTAATCTATGGAAGGCGATCTTTCTTACAAGACAATTATGTTTACAATGGAATGACACCATGTTAGAGAAGAAGGATAAATATCCAATTGAATCACTTCAATCATGTATGTGTCTGATGTAAATGTCCCCCAGGCCTTCCTGGCAAATTGTGGATAGCCTCCTACTGGTGACAGCTGACCGTACTTCACATAATCACAGATGTTTAACTTGTGTCAAAAAGCATGCTTTGAAGGAGTTCTATTCCTGATATCTTGTCTGGGGCGAGGTAGTGGTATAACAACTAGAGCTGCCAACTTTGGAGCTCAGGAACCAGGCTCAGTTCTCATCATCAGCTCAACAGCATATGATTCTGAGCAAATCACTTAGGCGGTCATTACAACATTGGCGGTAAAAGCCGCTTACCGCCGTGCAGAAGACCGCCAACACACCGCCACGGAATTCCGCCACAGCTATAATGACCCACATCTCGGAATCTGCCAAAATTCAGACACCCACACAAGTCCTCCACACCAAAGGTCAGTGATAAACTGACGAAAACAAATCCTCCACCGTCACGCCAACAGAAATACGCCCACACTATCACGACACACGAATCCACGCGGCGGTCTGTCATCCACGGTATTCCATTGGCGGTACACACCGCTGCGCTCAAAATACACACACTCTTTCAAAACATCCCCACATTGGGCAATTCAAAATACACACACCTGAGACACATACACACACCCCTCCCACACACGCATTACAATATAAAACACACACCCACATCACCCACAAACCCTTACGACCAAAAATTCAGAAAGAAGGCCAGAGAGAGACACCACCAGCAAGAACAACAGCATCCACAGACACACAGCACCATTACCCACACAACTTCCACGCACCTCACACAACACACTACATATCACCACACTTATCACCACACACTCCACCCCACACATCACCTACACCCCCCCACGGCATGGCAAAGACACCCCAGGTTCTCGGAGGAGGAGCTCAGGGTCATGGTGGAGAAAATTGTCTATTCGGATCACAGGTGCAGCACACCTCAATTGCAAGGAAGATGGAGCTATGGCGAAGAATAGTGGACAGGGTCAACGCAGTGGGACAGCACCCAAGAAATCGGTAGGACATCAGGAAGAGGTGGAACGACCTATGGGGGAAGGTGTGTTCCGTGGTCTCATGACACCACCTGGCGATTCAGCGGACTGGCGGCGGACCCCAGCTCCTCCCCCACAACTAACAACATGGAAGGAGCAGGTCATGGCGATTCTGCATCCTGAGGGACTCGCAGGAGTAGGTGGAGGAATGGACTCTGGTAAGTCAAATCTTAACTATTACATCCCCCACCCTACCTGCATGCCAGCACATACCCCCACCCTCACCCCATCACTTTAACTCCTCACAAATGTCCCAACATCACAAACCACACATCCTAACACCAAGCCCTGCATGTAACAACAAAGCATGGACACCCATCACTAAATCATGCCCACTGCACATACCCATACACCCCCCTAAACCACCATCACACAAGCTCCCACTCAGGAATGCTAGCTCTGGGGTACACGCTCACCCACCAATTGCACACCATTACACACACAGGTTTAACAAACATCCTTTTATACCCCTGCAGGACCCCTACCCAACGTCACCGGACAGGAGGGTCCACACATATCCACACCACCAACAGAAGAGGCCCACAGTGATGACAGCACCTCTGTCCAACTGGATCTAGATGACCAGCCCGGACCATTGGGGACCTCTGGACAGTCGGTTCCCCTCACACAGGCACAGGCCACCACAGACCTTCCCCCCTCTGGAAACACCAGCACAGCACCCACCCAGCGGGCCCATACCTCCGTCCCCAGGAAACATCAATCAGCTGTGTGTCCACCACTACAGGGAACCCAGGATAACCCACCACCCCAACAACAACAGGGACCTGGGGGCAGTGGCAGTGGGCACACGGTCCAGGGGACGGAGGCACTGGAACACAGGGGAACTGGGAGGGCTGCCATGCGACAGGGGGCGGACAGGCCAAGGGAACCCACTCTCTACGAGGCCCCCTCCTCCATCATGGGAGCATACCACCACTCCCAGGAGACGATGGCAACGGTACTGGCCAAGTTTCAGGAGACCCAGCACATGCAGGAGGAACAGTATATGGGCTTTAGGGAGGAACTCAGAACCATCAGCTCCACCCTGGGCACCATCGTTGGGGTGCTAAAGGAAGTACTCAACACCAGGAGGAACACTGTGGCACTACAAGGGGCCCCTGACACTGGCATGGACGATGAACTGCCCACCACCTCCGCCGGCGCTAGTGGACAGGACGCCCCACCACAGGACCACCACACCAGCACTCCACACCCTGCAGAGGGAGAACCACCCCACAAACGGACCCTGAGATCCAGGAACAAGACAGAGAACGATGCCAAGACCCCCGCCAAGAAATGAGACCACCCTGATTGTCATCCTACTGTCCCACTTTGTCACCCTGTCCATAATTAATCTGCCCCAGCTCCACTTTCTATGCCCATATGGGCAATGCACCTGTGAGACTAATAACTGGACTCTGCCATGGACACTCCTCCGCCATCACCCCTCACCATTTCATTACCCCCTCCAATATTTTGCATTTAAATAAACACACCTCAAACACAAAATGATCTGGAGTCTGTCTGTGATTTCGAAATAGTGTATTAGCAATTACAGTGACAAAATGTTTTTTAAATAGTAATGTCAACATACCTACGTCACACAGCTCTAGTCCATGAGGACCCACATCTGTGAAACCGTAAGGAAAAGTGACAACTCAGTGACCATACACTGGGTGAAAACGACAGACAGGAGAGAGGTAGTAGTGTAAAAGTACATGTAGTAGGCAGGATTGTATTCTTACCTGTGTTTCACTGGAAATATTGCTGGATCACTGAGTCCCTGTTGTGAATGTTTCCTTCCTCTGCTTCCTCCTCATCACTGTCCACAGGCTCCACAGCTGCCACAACACCGCCATCTGGACCATCCTCCTGCAGAAAAGGCACCTGGCAACACAAAGCCAAGTTGTGAAGCATACAGCAGGCCACGATGATCTGGCACACCTTCTTTGGTGAGTAGAATAGGGATCCACCTGTCATATGGAGGCACCTGAACCTGGCCTTCAGGATGCCGAAGGTCCGCTCAATCACCCTCCTAGTTTGCCCATGGGCCTCATTGTAGCGTTCCTCTGCCCTGGTCCTGGGATTCCTCACTGGGGTCAGTAGCCATGACAGGCTGGGGTAACCAGAGTCACCTGCAAATGGTGAGGGGCAAATGTTAGACACACACTAACCTGGAGAGAGAACCCCAGACCCAGACAACCATTCCCACTGACTTGCTTACGGGTGCTCACCTAATAGCCACACACGGTTCCTCTGGAGTTGACCCATCACATATGGGATGCTGCTATTCCGCAGGATGTAGGCATCATGCACTGAGACAGGGAACATGGCATTCACATGGGAGATGTACTGGTCTGCCAAACATACCATCTGTACATTCATAGAATGATAACTCTTCTGGTTTCTGTACACCTGTTCACTCCTGTGGGGGGGGGGCAAAGCCACATGGGTCCATCAATGGCACCTATGATGTTGGGGATATGTCCCTGGGCATAGAAATCACCTTTCACTGTAGGCAAATCCTCCACCTGAGGGAAAACGATGTAGCTCCGCATGTGTTTCAGAAGGGCAGACAACACTCTGGACAATGCGTCGGAAAACATAGGCTGGGACATCCCTGATGCCATGACCACAGTTGTTTGAAAAGACCCACTTGCAAGGAAATGGAGCACTGACAGCACCTGCACTTGAGGGGGGATTCCTGTGGGATGGCGGATTGCTGACATCAGGTCTGGCTCCAACTGGGTACACAGTTCCTGGATTGTGGCACGGTCAAGCCTGTAGGTGATTATCAAATGTCGCTCCTCCATTGTCGACAGGTCCACCAACAGTCAGTACCCCGGAGGATGCCGCCATCTCCTCACATGTCCCAGCGGAAGGTGCCTATGAAGGACAACAGCAAGCACAGAGTCAAACAACTCAGAGGTACGTACCCACAGTTTACACAGAACACCAATCATACAAAAAAGGTGGCCTGTATGTGTGTTGAGACTAGGCCTAGGTATGTGTGACGGAGTTGGAAATGAAGCCATGTGGGCCCCTGAAATGGCGGCTGCCTGACCTGTAAAGTGGGACAATGGGATGTGAGGTAACTGCGCTGGCGTTGTACACCGTCGCGGTAGGCGGTCGATGACCGCGGCACAATGCTGCATTTGTTAACATTGGACCCTATGGGTCCCAGGAGCCAATGACGATGTACGCCGGTGGTGACGGTACGCACCGCCGCGGACGTGACCGCCATTTTCTATCTGTTCAATCACTCGATACCTGATCTTCGACAGGAGAGGACCTACACTGCAAGTGCTGCTGTGACCTCGTCTGGAACAGACAATGGCTCGAGTGTCTGGGGAAAGGGCCCCTGCCTTCACATCGGAGGAGTTGGAGAAGCTCGTGGATGGGGTCCTCCCCCAGTACATGCTACCCTGCAGTCCTCCAGACAAACAGGTAAGTACACAGGGAGCATGTTGTATGGGCTATGCCTGTGTGGAGAGGGCTGGATGTAAGAAGGAAGGGGGCAGAGTGCTGCGAGCATGAAAGATGGTGAAGACATGTGCCACATGACAAGGGTAGGGATGGGTGCCAATCACTTTAACGGTGCAGTTGGTAATGACTTCTCTTCTTCCCCTGTACATTTCATGTAGGTCAGCGCCCACCAGAAGAAAGATATTTGGCGTGCCATCGCCAAGGACGTGCGGGCCCTGGGGGTCTACCACAGACGGAGCACCCACTGCCGGAAAAGATGGGAGGACATTTGCAGCTGGAGCAAGAAGACGGCGGAGGCTCAGCTGGGAATGGCCTCCCAACGCGAGAGGGGCGCCCGACGCACCATGACCCCCCTGATGTTCAGGATCCAGGCGGTGGCCTACCCGGAGTTGGATGGGCTCTTGAGGGCATCACAGCAGACACAACGGGGTGAGTACACTTTCATTCTGCTGACTTTGCACGCAGTGGAGTTGTCTGGGGGGGGGAGGAGGGCTGTGGATTTCCCTAGGCCAGGGCGAGTTCCGTAGGCAAGGCCCCTCCGTAAGGCAGGCCATGTGGCACCCCAGCCCACCTCTGTAGAGTGCCAAGTACAGCTATTCATGCCCCTGTGTCATCTATGTGTGCAGATGTCATCCATAGCCTTGTAGGCCATTTCCCAGGAATTGAACAGTGGAGCCCAAGAGCGCGGTGTAGTGCAGAGGGCTTCTGTGTCTGTCTTGTCTGCCAACTGTAGCGGTAATACATGCAATCAAGATGTCTTTCTTCTGTCGCCCCCCCCCTTTTTGTGGTCTCCCTGTTCTTGTGTGCATTAGCATCATCAGGCGGAGGAGAAGTGGCACCAGAGCACGAGGGAGCTGCCTCCCACATGGCTGTGAAGGGCGAGACTACGGACTCGGAATTCACCAGTGGGACGGAGGGCGAGGGGAGCTTCAGGGCGGGGACAGGAGCTGACACCAGCGACACGGACACAACCTCTGATCGGAGCTCCCTTGTGGTGGCGGCAACATCTGTGCCCCCCGCATCTACAGGTACAGCCGCCACCCCCCCACCAGCACCGCCCTCCTAGCAGCCCCTCTGCCTTTGCCCCGTGCCCGCTCACCCAGGAGGGTGGGCATCACCTTCGCCCCAGGCACCTCAGGCCCTGCCCCAGTCACCCCTGCTGCCCTCAGTGAGGAGGCCATTGACCTCCTCAGGTCACTCACTGTTGGGCAGTCTACCATTTTGAATGCCATCCAGGGTGTAGAAAGGCAGTGGCAACAAACTCATGCATTCCTGGAGGGCATTCATTCTGGTCAGGCGGCCCTTCACCAAGCTTTTCAAACTCTGGCCTCAGCACTGATGGCAGCCATTATCCCCGTCTCTAGCCTCCCCCCTCCAACTTCCTCCACCCAGACACAATGCCCTGTACCTCTGCCTATCCCAAGCACACCTACAGACCAGCATGCACACACGTCAACACCCAAGGGAAGCTCAGGCAAACATGAGCACCACACATCCCACAGGCACTCACGCAAGCAACACACACATGCAGACACACCAACATCCACTGCCTCCACTGTGTCCCATTCTTCGTTGTTTCCCTCCTCCCTCCCATTCTCGTCTACACTCACACCTGCATGCACTACCTCTACTGCCACTACGACCCTCACCAGCACACCCACCAGCACACCCCGCTCACGTGCACTCACCACCCCCACTACCATTCACTCGTCCCCCTGTGTCCTCTCCCAGTGTGTCTGTGACGCCCCTCCCAAGATACACAAACGCAGCCACACACCCACCCAACAGCCATCCACATCACGACAGCCTCCAGCGCATGCACTTGCAACCAAAGTCACCTCTTCCTCCACTCCCAAACCCCCTCCAGCTACCCGTCCTAGTGTGTCCCAAAAATATTTCATGTCCAGCCTTGACCTTTTTCCAACACCTCCCCCACCACGTCCATCTCATAGGTCCCGAACTAGCACCTCAGCCACAACATCTCCGGGACCAGTGGTGCCTGTAGTCACGGGTATATGGAGTGCACCGGCCACCAGGACAGCCAGTGTGGCACGGAGCCACAGCACAGCCAGTCCCCCACCTGTGAAGCATCAGAAGTTGGCCAGTGCCCAGCAGGAGAGGGGGAAGACTCCAGCCACCAAAGCCGCTCCCTGGGGTCCTGGTGGGAGTGTGGAGTCAGCTGTGACACCTCCCAAGGTGGGGAAGGGCCACAAGAAAACTGGCAAGTCTGGGAAGAGCTGCACGGCGGAGACGACCACCATCATCCCCGCTGTCCAGGAGGGCCCCGCCAGCCCCAGCCCAGCTGCCCAGGAGGGCCCGCCAGCCCCAGCCCAGCTGCCCAGGAGGACCCCGCCAGCCCCAGCCCAGCTGCCCAGGAGTGTCCCGCCAACCTCAGCCCAGCTGCCCAGGAGGGCCCGCCAGCCCCAACCCAGCTGCCCAGGAGGGCCCCACCAGCCCCAGCCCAGCTGCCCAGGAGGGCCCCGTCAGCCCCAGCCCTGCTGATCCATGAAGGACCACCAGCACAAGCCCCACTGGGCCATGAAGGACCGCCAGCACAAGCCCTGCTGGGCCATGAAGGACAGCCAGCACAAGCCCCGCTGGGCCATGAAGGACCGCCAGCACAAGCCCTGCTGGGCCATGAAGGACCGCCAGCACAAGCCCCGCTGGGCCATGAAGGACTGCCAGCACAAGCCCCGCTGGGCAATGAAGGACCGCCAGCACAAGCACCGCTGAACAGAGCACCGCCAGCACAACCACCGCTGAATAGAGCACACCGCCAGCACAAGCACCGCTGAACAGGGCACCGCCAACTCAAGCACCGCTGAACAGGGCACCGCCAACTCAAGCACCGCTGAACAGGGCACCGCCAGCACAAGCACCGCTGAACAGGGCACCACCAACCCAAACACCGCTGAACAGGGCACCGCCAACTCAAGCACCGCTGAACAGGGCACCGCCAACTCAAGCACCGCTGAAAAAGGCACCGCCAACTCAAGCACCGCTGAACAGGGCACCGCCAACTCAAGCACCGCTGAACAGGGCACCGCCAACTCAAGCACCTCTAGCCCATGAGCGGCAGGGGCGCTGACGCAACTGGGTCCGTCACGGGGTGAGTGATGCACTCTGGGCACCAGTCCCCCTCCAGAACCAGTGGAGAGATCCATCCACTACCTCTGTCCTTCACAGGATGAAGCACTCAGGGCACCAGTCCCCCTCCAGAACCAGTGGAGAGATCCATCCACTACCTCTGTCCTTTACAGGATGAAGCACTCTGGGCACCAGTCCCCCTCCAGAACCAGTGGAGACATCCATACACTACCTCTGTCCTTCACAGGATGAAGCACTCTGGGCAGAAGCACTCTGGGCAAAGGTCCCCCTCCAGAACCAGTGGAGACTGTTATCCACTTGAGAAACTGTGGCTTTGCACTCCCCAGGATGTTACAGTGGGCAAGCCACCCACTGTAGAGACTTGAGAGACTGTGGCTTTGCACTCCCCAGGATTGAACAGTGGGCAAGCCACCCACTGTAGAGACTTGAGAGTCTGTGGCTTTGCACTCCCCAGGATTGAACAGTGGGCAAGCCACCCACTGTAGAGACTTGAGAGACTGTGGCTTTGCACTCCCCAGGATTGAACAGTGGGCAACCCACCCACTGTAGAGACTTGAGAGACTGTGGCTTTGCACTCCCCAGGATTGAACAGTGGGCATTGAGCCCCCTCGTGGATTTGGCGTTGTGCACTCATCCGGCTGAGGTGCCCCCCTTTCCCTTCCCCCTGAGGTGCCTGTTGTATTTCTATCTGATGCCCCTGCAGTGTTCTCTCTTTTTTGATCGGGTATCGAGTGTGGCCCTCGCCCATGCATTTTGGGCCCAGTGGTCCACGGACTATAAATGGTGCAATACTTGGACTTGTATTATTGGTGTATATATTTGTTTATAGTGTATATATATTTTGGAGTACTGGATTTTAATAGATTACAATCGTTACAATCATTTACTTTTGTCTTTGCATTCTTCCCGGGGGGTTTGGGGGGTGTAACTGTAATGTATCAATATGTATTAGTGTGTGTGTTGTAGTGGGTGAGGGTGGGGGTGTTGCGTGTGTGTGTCACTCTTTTTTCCCTCCCCCCTCCCCTGTGTCGTAGGTGCAGTACTCACCGTGGTCTTCGCCGCCGGCGTTCGTGCTCCTGGTAGCGGAGCAGGAAGACTATCGCAGGTAGAATTTGGAGTTCCGGTTCCATGGTGTCCTCGTTCCTCGTGGGGTGTGTAGAGGTGAGCGTTTTCCCTTCGAAATTCCTGTTTCTGCCGTGTTTTTATCCGCAGTGAATCCGCCCCAGAAAAGGTGGCGGATTGGCCTGTCATAATAGTGTGGGCGGTACATTGTCTCCCGCCTGTCTGTTGGCGGTGACCGCTGCGCTGTTTGTTTGTACCGCCGTGGCGGTCTGAGTGTTAAAGTGGCTGTCTTTGTTGGAGGTTTCCGCCACGGTAGTAATTGCAATTTTTTTACCGCCGGCCTGTTGGCAGTCTTACCACCACTTTAACACCGTCCGCCATGGTTGTAATGACCACCTTAATCTCCCTGTGCTTACAAAAAATTAATGTGTCTTTGTGTAATGTAAAAGGTGCTCCTGTAAAGCGCTCCAATACATTTGGGTCGTGTTTGCGCTATATAAAAATGCAAAAAATGTATTTAAAAAATGATGAGCATTCAGGTTTCTTTGCTGTTGTCTCTATGAAACAAATTACAAACTGGTTTATTAAAACCCTGCTGCAAGTCTTGCTCTTCTGCTCACCATCCTCTGATATTTCTTTTGTTCAATAATCTTACTGATCCAGTTGCCTAAACAGAATTTATGAGTCTGCAACTATCTGTGACAAGTATGTCTGCCACATTTAGTTAGTGTTTTTATTAATCCATACCAAGTTTTGTGTTTTATGTGAAAAATAAAGCAGGATTGTAATTTTTTTTGTGCAAAATGTTTCTTGGAGACTTTTCATTTGAATTTTGTAATAAATATCTCTCACTTAACCCCAGGCACTGCAAAGACTTCAGTTTACTATGAACTCTTACGTTATTTAATATTATTTTCCACATAGGACCTGGACTCTGTGGATGGGAATGGCTGTTGTTGATGCAGTGTACCAGCTGCCGGCATTTTTTGTTGTCCGGTAGTGGGGGCGCGGTGGTGTGGGTGTGGGGGGGCCTCGACGTCTAAAAAGGTTTACATGGGGGCTCAGCCTGAAAGAGTTTGAAGACCTGTGCTCTAGAGAGATTGTTATCAGCAAAGGTGCTCTGTCTAGAAAAAAGGTCTAACTACTACACAGAGAATTAAACATGATACAAAAAGCAAAATCCAATGTTAATGGTGTGTCGAAATGTGGACAGAATGAATGACCTCTTTGTTAAGTAGTGTTATATACATGAACTGGCAGACGCCTGCAAGTACATGTGTGGTTGAGATTATTTTTAGCGTACGCCCCATCAGTTTTAAGTTTTCCTACGTAAAACATCCAATGGTATTTCACTACGAACCTAATGGCACAATCCGCTTGTGCATTGATTTGTAAAATATGTCTATGGATATGGCACATAGAAGTGTTGCTATTCCAATATGTGACTCAGGATCAATTGTGCCAGAGCATGAGATTAATGCAGCTCTGGGGCAAGTTCGGTGGTGCCTATGGAGTTACACTATAGTGTTTGAAGATGGCGACAAGGACCACAATTGTATGAGAGCGATGAAATAACACATTAGGTCAGATATTTGGTAGCTGGGTGTCAGCAAAGTTATTGAAAGATTTGTAAGGAATCGCAAATCAATACCTTGAGTTGACAGTCAAAATATTGGTCATCGAAAGCTATTTCAGGTATCCAAAGGCAAACATTCAGGCCCATATTTATACTTTTTTAGCGCCGCTTATTGACGCAAAAAGCGGCGAAAAGTTACAAAATACAATTGTATTTTGTAAGTTTGCGCCGCTTTTGCATCACAAAATTGACGCAAATGCGGCGCTAAAAAAGTATAAATAGTATGTTTGATTACTTTGAGAATCAAGGAATCCCTTAGCAAAGCGTGTTTTTAAAGGGAAGGCTCTACGAAAAGGGACCTATTAATATGTTGTATGAACAAATTGCGCACATCCTGTATAGAAAAATAATGGTTATAACTGTATTTTTCTTTTCTTTTTTCTTTTTATTTGTTTAAGAATAGAAACATTTGCTGTCTTGACCAGTAGGTGCCCGCACAAAAACCTGAAATGGAAATAATCGTGCACTTATCTATAGTCTTCGAAAACTCAAAGATTATTGTTTTTCCAGACTAAACTGCGGCGAAATAGCAGCAATCTCACTCTTTTCATGCAGTTAAGGCCAAACAGCGCAAGCTCGAGATCATGCACACGCTCATGTTCCCAACACACCTAAAGCTGGTTGATTCCCAATCTCTCTTTTCTACCGACTTGACAGAGGCCGGGGACTGGGCAGAGCTCAGGGAATCTATAGGCAGAAAGAATCATGACTGTGTCCTTAAGTTTGATCGTCATTCCCGCAGGTACCCGCAGGTGTCGTGGAAGACGAAGATCTGGACAGTAACCCACCTTAAGGCAGGCGGTATAGAGAAGGGGTGGTTCACTGGTGGGGTGGTGCCTAGCACACAGGAGTGATGTAGCTGTGAGCGAAACTTCCAGTTGTGATGCTCCATGTCCTGGTAGCGGATCCAGAGCCTCCACGGACGATCTTCCACTACTTATGCCACGATAGGTGGGCGACCTACGACAGCTGAGAAGTCTCTTTGGCACAGTGCAAGGGGACCGAACTCAGTGATCAGGACGCGATAAATGTACCACATTCTGTCTGCCATATTTGCACATGTGGTGGCTCCCACTGAGGGTGGCAGTAGGTGAGTCTGCATAGGGTAAGATTTTCCCTGACTTTGTTTAGGCCATCCACACGTGTTTCACCCCACCTGACTGGTTGTTTTATTGGTAGTTTGTTGACCATTTTCTGTTCTTTGTGCTAATAATATAGATTGTTCATATTAACAGAAGGGCCTGTTATCATTTTTGACGCTGGACATTGGACAGATTTACCCTCTGTCCTCGGAAAGGAGTATGTGTTGTGGATTTTTGGGTTATGGAGTTTCCTCATCCGGCTGTGTTGTCTTGATTTTGGTGGAGAAAAATACAAGACTTGCTTGTACCGCACTCACTAATACACGGGAGAAGAACCTGATCCTGGAACTTCTCTGCAAGAGTTGGTCTTCACTGATTTTGAAATCCCTCGGTGTCATGATGGCACTTGAGATGCTGGTCTTTCTCCTCGGGATCCCCCAGGGTAAGCCTTTATGACCTGGAACGTTCTGAGTATGGATAACCAATCTAAGAGATATAATTCACACACATTTAAAGAGGTGGGGTGGCATGTGGTGCTTTGCCAGAAACCCAACCTTACAATGGGGGAGGGTGCATGCCTACAGTGTAGGTGGACAGGTCAGGTGCATGATACAACATTTTCACTCTATGCTAGCAGTGCATGTTTGGGTGTGTTCCAGGGTCTGTACCAAGTTGAGGAGTGCAATATAGAGCAAAAAGGTTGTTAAGTATACTTTTAAGGCAGGCTGGATGGCGAAACACTACATATAGGGGGTCATTCTGACCCTGGCGGTCATTGACCGCCAGGGCCAACGACCACGGAAGCACCGCCAACAGGCTGGCGGTGCTTCCTGCCCAATTCTAACCGCAGCGGTAAAGCCGCGGTCAGAAAAGGGAAACTGGCGGTTTCCCGCCGGTTTTCTACTGGCCAAATGAATCCGCCGCCATGGGGATTCCGACCCCCTTCCAGCCAGCCTGTTTCTGCCGGTTTTCACCGCCAGAACCAGGCTGGCGGGAACGGGTGTTGTGGGGCCCCTAGGGGCCCCTGCACTGCCCATGCCACTGGCATGGGCAGTGCAGGGGCCCCCTAACAGGGCCCCATTAAGATTTTCAGTGTCTGCTTGGCAGACACTGAAAATCGCGACGGGTGCAACTGCACCCGTCGCACGCCAGCAAATCCGCCGCCTTCTTCTTTGCTGGGGCTTTCCCGCTGGGCCGGCGGGCGATCTTTTGAAGATCGCCCGCCGGCCCAGCGGGAAAGTTAGAATGCTCCCCGCGGTCATTTGACCGCGGGGCGGTGTTTGGGCGGTTTCCGCCCGCCGGGCGGCGCCCGCCGCCTGCCGGGGTCGGAATGACCCCCATAGTGTGTCTGTACTCACCTATTACTGGTCAGGTGTATAAGGGAGCTTTTGGTGGGACACCCTCAGGATCTTTTCCTCTTTGGCGAGGATTTTAATACCATTCTTAACACTGACCAAGATAGGCCGTGCCCTCCACTTCATTATGCACCCATCAAGAAACTGATAAAGACATTCTGGTCCTGGATGAAGGGCTGGGATCCTATAGCCGGTTGGATAGCTCATCACCTTCAGCAACACAACATTCTTACTATTCCCCAGTGTATTTACTCCACAGCCACATCGATTTGTTCTTTGTTACAATTAACTTGGTGACATGCATAGGAAGGGCGGAATACTTGGCTAAGTCAGTTTACGATCAAAATCCACTACTGCTCACCTTACAATGTGCCTCTTGTCCAGCGGAGATACCTAAGTGGAAGTTACATATTCCTATGCATGAGGGCGCACTGCTCAGGCACATACTACACAAAGCTATCACCCTCTTCTTTGACACAAATACAGGCTCTATTCCAGATTCCTATTTAATATGGGACACGTTCAAGGTATATATCAGGGGAATATGTCTCAAATCTAAGGTTGAGTTATGTATGCCTTTGCAAGTGCAGTTATTAGCCCTTGGACACCAAATGGTGGATAAAGAGCATAGGGTACTCTCTCATTCTGAACAGTTGCTGCACCTGATGCAACAACATTGCACACATAAAGAGTTGCGTAAGCATCTATGCCTTTATGATTACTGTAGATATTTGGCCCAATTCTACTCTGAGGGAGAAAAAAGCAGGTGCTTGTTGGTGTTTCCAATCCGGAATTCTTCCTCTCGGTCTGCATTGTCTATTGTTCATCATGTTGACAGACAAGTTGCACTATGCATGGCAGAAATGAATGATGTCTTTGCCTCCTGTTATTGTGACTTGTACACAACCTGCGAGGGTGGGAGCCAGGACTAGATGTTACATTACTTTATAGAAGCAGCACTATGCACACTGTCTGCAAAACAGAGGACTGAGTTAGAGGGCCTCATACAGGCATAGGAGATCTCTCTGGTCTTGATACAACTTCACTGGAGCAAGACACTGGCAGTGATGGATTGCCCCTTGAGTTTTAGAAAATATTCAGAGGGCACCTAATCCCACAGCATCTGGTCACATACAACAAAGCACTGTTGAGAGGATGGCTACCCTTGACTGTCAGGGAGGCACTGATTTTAGTGGATAGGGACCCGCTGGAGGTCAGTTCTTATTGCTCCATCTCTCCTCAGTCTGGATTGCAGGATCCTTGAGAAGTTGCTCACTATTAGAGTTCTGGAGGTACTCTTCCACCTGATTCATCATGACCAATGTGGTTTTGTGCCTGCCCGAAGCACTATCCCTAAGGTTAAATGTTTTTTTCATGTCATTAGCAGGGGACCGGCTGGTCCAGACCATGCAGCTGTGGCTTCTGTAAATATGGAAAAGGCTCTCAGTACTTTTAAGTGGGGTTTCTAATGGGCTGTGATGCAACACTTGAGGCTTGAGAGAGGCATAATTAGATGGGATCAACTGCTATATTCTGCACCATTGGCTCAAGTTAAAATGAGCAATATGATCTCTGAAGCTCAACTTTCAACTACAGATCGATGCTAAGACCACGCTCAGAGGCACCCTCATATACAGACCCCCTGGAACCCGATCAGGTTTCTGCGACGCCATCATCAACATCATCTTCCCCCTAGCTGACTCCTTCCACTATGTCCTACTCGGCGACCTCAATTTCCACATCAACGACCCCAAAAACTCCACATCCCTCCAGGAGTACCTGAACAACATCGGCCTCACCCAACTGGTCACCGCACCTTCACACAAAGCTGGACATACTCTCGACCCCATCTTTACATCCAGCGACAGAATCAAATTCAGCCATTTCACAGAACTCTCCTGGACCAACCATGCCATTGTCCAATTCACCATCTCCACTGCTCAGCACACCAACACCAAGTACCACAGCTCCTCCCACCGCTGCTGGGGCAAGGTAACCGAGACTCAGTGGACACAGGCCCTTACACCGCTCATCCCGAGACCTCATCTGACCTTGATCATGCCGTCCAGAATTTCTCCAATTGGATCACTGAACGCACAAAGAGAGTCGCCCGATGAAACCAGCAAAATTCAACAAAACCTCAAAGAAAGCCAGCTGGTACATCCCACAGCTCAGATCCACCAAAAGCCACTGCTACCAAATCGAGCAACAATGACACACCTCAAAGAACCACACCAACAGAGCACCCTACAAAGAAGCCCTCAACAAATGCCACCTGTGCATCAAAGAAGCAAAGAGAGCAGCTATTACAACCTGCATCAACACTGTAGCTAAACACTCAAAAGAACTCTTCAAAATAGTCAGAGAATTCTCCAATCCTGCAGCCACAGAGAACACCATCACCCCTCCCAAGAACTCTGTGACTCCCTTGCGGACTACTTCCACTGCAAGATCACCACCATCTATAACAACTTCAAGCCACAATCCATTACTTACAACCTCATCAGGCTGACTAACCAGCGCACACCAGCCAAACGATTACCACCTGGTCTTCACTCATTACCCAGACATCCTTGACCATTATGGCATCTATCCACTCAGGGGCACCCACCAACCCCTGCCCCCACTGCCTCTTCAACCTTGGAGCCAACGCAATCATCCTGAAACTAACCAACATCTATAATACCTTCATCTCCACAGCAGTCTTCTGGGAAAGTTGGAAACATGCAGAGGTCAGACCCCTCCTACACAAACCCTCTGCCAACCCCAGCAACTCAAAAATTACCACCCAATCTCCTTCTCCCTCTACCTGGCTGAAGTACTCGAGAAGGTCATCAACCTACAGCTCACAGATTACCTAGGAACAAAACCAGCTACTTTACAGCTCCCAATCAGGATTCCGTGCCAATCACAGCACCAAGACTGCTCTGATCGCGGCCACTGATGATATTAAAAACTGTCTCAACCCCAGAGAGACTGTAGCTGTGATCTTCTTCGACCTCAGAGCAGCTTTCTATACCATCACCCACCACACCATCATCAACAGACTGTACAACATTGGCATACTGCACAACGCCCTCAACTGGATTGCCTCTTTTCTTACTGGTTGCATGCAGAGCATATGGCTCCCTCCTTTCACCTCTGAACAGAAGGAAATCTAATGCACCATACCCCAAAGATCATCCCTCAGCCCCACCCTCTTCAACATCTACATGCCCCCCTCCCCCCTTTACAGGCATCGTCAGATCCCATGGCCTCAACATAATCTCATACAGAGACCAAACTCAACTCATCTTCTCGCTTTCTGCAGACCACACCACCACCAGAACCAACTTTTGAAATGGCATTACCAATGTAGCCAATTGGATAAGGGATAGCTGCCTTAAACTCAACTCCGACAAGACAGAAGTACTAATCTTGGGGAAGGACACCTCTATCTGGGACCACAGCTGGTGGCTGGCAGAACTCAGACCTACACTCACACTGATCGACCATACAAACAAACTGGGCTTCATCCTCAACAGCTAACTCATCATTAAATGGCAAGTCAATGCAGTTTCCTCCTCCTGCTTCACCCTTTGCACAGTCAGCAGAATCTTCCAATGGATCCCAACAAACACCAGAAAAAATGTTACACAGGCCCTCGTCACCAGTTGCCTCGACCATGGCAACGCTCTCTATGCTGGCATCTCCACCCAACTCCTCAAATGACTTCAGACCAAACCGAACACACTAGCCAGACTCATCCTGGACCTCCCAAAAAGGTCCCACATCACTCCCCACCTCAGACACCTCCACTTGTTTCCCATCCAGAAGAAATGCCAGTTCAAGATCCTCACACACACCTACAAAGCTCTACACAATCATGGACCGACCTACATCGACCATTGAGTGAATTTCCACTGACCTGCCTGCGCTACTCCACTCTAGCCTGGGCGCACACACACTGACTCAGCCACACTTGCAGCAGAGGCCACCCCTTCTCCATCATTGCCTCCTAGACCTGGAACGACCTGCCTCTCCTTCTTTGAATATCACCCTCCATGGCGGACTTCAGAAAGAAAATCAAAACCTGACTCTTAGACTGAGACACAGCACCTTCAGTGCCCAGATACCCTAGGGATGACAGTGCTGTACTATATAAATGCTGTTTGATTCTTGGCAGATAGATCAGGGGACTCAGCAAGTGTGCCTCACCTTTGAGCCATTAGCATGCTATGTCTGCTGTGTACAAGACATGATTGGTGTTCATATTCAAGGTAATACACACTTGATGTTGCTTTATGCAGACAATAGTTTGTTATTTATGCACAATTATGTGATGGGCTTGCCAACACTGGTGAGCGAACTCAGCAGTTATGGTTGGCATCCGCCATACATGTGACGAAGTTTAAGGTGGTCATTACAACCTTGGCGGTCGGTGTTAAAGTGGCGGTAAAACCGCAAACAGGCTGGCAAAAAAAAATGGAATCACAACCGTGGCGGAAACCGGCAACAAAGACAGCCACTTTAACATTCTGACCGCCACAGCGGTACAAACAAACAGCTTGGCGGTCACTGCCAACAGACAGGCGGAGGGCAATGTACCGCCCACAGTATCACAACCTACCAATCTGCCACCTTTTCCGTGGCAAATTCACTGCAGACAAAAACACAGCGGAAACAGGACTTCGAAGGGAAAACGCTCACCTCTACACACCCCACGAGGAATCCGGACGCCATGGAACCCGAGCTCCTGATCCTGCCAACCCTTACCTTCTTGCTCCTCTACCAGGAGCACGAACACCGGCGGCAAAGACAACGGTGAGTACTGCACCTACGACACAGGGGAGGGGGGAGGGAAAAAAACAGGGACACACACACGCAATACGCAACACCCCCACCCTCACCCACGACAACACACACACTAATACAGCATGATACATTACAGTTACACGCGCAACACCCCCAGAAGAATGCAAAGACCAAAGTAAATGACTGTAACCATTGTAATATATTAAAATCCAGTATGCAAATATATATATATACACTATAAACAAAATGTGCACCAAGAATAGTAGTCCAGGTAGTGCTCCATTGAAGTCCGTGAAACACTGGGCCCACACGGTATGGGCGAGGCCCACACTCAATCCCCGAAATTGACGGAGAGAACACTGCAGGGGCATCAGATAGCAATAAAACAGGCACCTCAGGGGGAAGGGAAAGGGGGGCACCTCAGCCGGTTGAGTGCACGACGCCAAATCCACGAGGGTGCCACATGCCCACTGTTCCATCCTGGGGAGTGCAAAGCCACAGTCTCTCAAGTCTCTACAGTGGGTGGTTTGCCCACTGTTCCATCCTGGGGAGTGCAAAGCCACAGTCTCTCAAGCCTCTACAGTGGGTGGGTTGCCCACTGTTCCATCCTGGGGAGTGCAAAGCCTCAGTCACTCAAGTCTCTACAGTGGGTGGTTTGCCCACTGTTCCATCCTGGGGAGTGCAAAACCACAGTCTCTCAAGTCTCTACAGTGGGTGGGTTGCCCACTGTTCCATCCTGGGGTGTGCAAAGCCACTGTCTCTCAAGTCTCTACAGTGGGTGAGTTGCCCACTGTTCCATCCTGGGGAGTGCAAAGCCACAGTCTCTCAAGCCTCTAAAGTGTGTGGTTTGCCCACTGTTCAATCCTGGGGAGTGCAAAGCCACAGTCTCTCAAGTCTCTACAGTGGGTGGGTTGCTCACTGTTCCATCCTGGGGAGTGCAAAGCCACAGTCTCTCAAGTCTCTACAGTGGGTGGGTTGCCCACTGTTCCATCCTGGGGAGTGCAAAGACACAGTCTCTCAAGTCTCTACAGTGGATTGTTTGCCCACTGTTCCATCATGGGGATTGCAAAGCCACAGTCTCTCAAGTCTCTACAGTGGGTGGTTTTCCCACTGTTCAATCCTGCAGAGTACAAAGCCACAGTCTCTCAAGTGGATGCCTTTCTCCACTGGTTCTGGAGGGGGCTTTGTGCACAGAGTGCTTCATCCTGCCAAGGACAGAGGTAGTGGATGTGATACTCCACTGCTTCTGGAGGGGGCTTGGTGCCCAGAGTGCTTCATCCTGCTCGTGACGGACTCAGTAGCGTCAGTGCCCTTGCCGCTCATGGGCCAGCGGTGCTTGTTGCGGCGGTGCCCTGTTCAGCGGTGCTTATGGGGGCGGTGCCCTGTTCAGCAGTGCTTGTGGCGGCGGTGCCCTGTTCAGCGGTGCTTGTGGCGGCGGTGCCCTGTTCAGCGGTGCTTGTTGCGGCAGGCCCTGTTCAGCGGTGCTTGTGGCGGCTGTGCCCTTTCCAGCGGTGCTTGTGGCGGCGATGCCCTGTTCAGCGGTGCTTGTGGCGGCGGGGTCCTTTGCAGTGACTCAGCTGCTGGTGGTCCTGTCTGGCCCAGCGGGGCTGGTGCTGGCGGTCCTGTCTATCCCAGCGGGGCTGGTGCTGGTGGTCCTGTCTGGCCCAGCGGGGCTGGTGCTGGTGGTCCTGTCTAGCCCAGCGGGGCTGATGCTGGCGGTGGCCTCCTGGGCAGCAGGGCTGGTGGCGGTGGCCTCCTGGGCAGCGGGGATGATGGTGGTCGCCTCCTATGCAGCTGGGCTGGTGCTGGCGGTGGCCTCCTGGGCAGCGGGGATGATGGCAGACTTCTCCTCCGTGCTGCTCTTCCCAGACTTGCTGACTTTCTTGTGGCCCTTCCCCACCTTGGAAGGTGTTGCAGCTGACTCCAGTCTCCCACCTGTACCCCTGGGAGCGGCTTTGGTGGCTGGAGTATTCCCCCTCTCCCGCCGGGCACTGGCCAACTTTTGATGCTTCACAGGTGGGGGACTGTCCGTGCTGTGGCTCCGTGCCACACTGGCTGCCCTGGTGGCTGGTGCACTCCAGATTCCGGTGACTACAGGCACCAGTGGTCACGGAGATGTTGTGGCTGAGGTGCTAGGTTGGGACCTGGAGAGTCGGGCCCTAGGAGACGGACGGGGTGGGGGAGGTGAGGGAAAGAGTTCAAGGTTGGACAGGAAAAGTTTCTTGGGAACACTGGGACGGGTAGCTGGAGGGGGTTTGGGAATGGAGGAAGAGGTTGTGGTTGTAGGAGGTGTTCGTTTGGTGACTTTGGGTGAAGTTGCATGCGCTGGCGGCTGTTGTGAGGTGGATGGCTGTTGGGTGGGTGTGTGCCTGCGTTTGGTGATCTTGGGAGGTGGCGTCACAGACACACTGGGAGAGGACACAGGGGATGTGTGAATGGCAGTGGGGGTGGTGACTGCATGTGAGCGGGGTGTGCTGGTGGGTGTGCTGGTGATGGAAGTAGTGGCTGTAGATGTAGTGCATGCAGGTGTGAGTGTAGACGAGACTGGGAGGGAGGAGGGAGACGAGGAGGAGGGGGACACAGTGGAGGCAGTGGATGTTGATGTGTCTGCCTGTGTGTGATGCTTGCGTGAGTGCCTGTGGGATGTGTAGTGCTTATGTTTGCCAGAGCTTCCCTTGTGTGTTGACGTGTGTGCATGCTGGTCTGAAGGTGTGCTTGGGATAGGCTGAGGTACAGGGGATTGGGTCTGGGTGGAGGAAGTTGGAGGGGGGATGCTAGAGACAGGGACCATGGCTGCCATCAGTGCTGAGGCCAGAGTCTGAAAAGCTCGCTGAAGGGCCGCCTGACCAGAATGAATGCCTTCCAGGAATGCATTTGTTTGTTGCAACTGCCTTTCTACACCCTGGATGGCATTCAAAATGGTAGACTGCCCAACAGTGAGGGACCTGAGGGGGTCAATGGCATCCTCACTGAGGTCAGCAGGGGTGACTGGGGCAGGGGCTGAGGTGCCTGGGACGAAGGTAATGCCCACCCTCCTGGGTGAGCGGGCACAGGGCAAAGGCTGAGGGGCTGCTGGGAGGACGGTGCTGGTAGGGGGGTGGCGGCTGTACCTGTAGATGCAGGGGGCACAGATGGAGCTCCCATCAGAGGATGAGTCCGTGTCACTGGTGTCAGCTCCTGTCCCCGCTGTGGAGCTCCCCTCGCCCTCCGTCCCACTGGTGAACTCCGAGTCCGTAGTGTCACCCTCCAGGGGCATGTGGGATGCAGCTCCCTCCTGCTTCGGTGCCACTGCTCCTCCGTCTGATGATGCTAATGCACACAAGAACAGGGAGATCACAAAAAGGGGGGACAACAGAAGAAAGACATGTTGAGTGCATGCATTACCGCTAATGTTGGTGGACACGACAGACACAGAATCCCCCTGCACTACGCCGCGCACTTGGGCTCCACTGTTCAATCGATGGGACATGGCCTATAAGGCTATTGCCGACATCTGCACACATGGATGACACAGGAGCCTGACTAGGTGTACTTGGCACTGTACACAGGTGGGGTGGGGTGCCACAGGGTCTGCCACAACAAGCGGACCTAACTAGCACACTCGCCCTGGCCTAGGGAAACCCACAGAAGACACCTCCACTGCGTGCAAATTTAGCAGAATGAGAGTGTACTCACCCCCTTGTGGCTGCTGTGATGCCCTCAAGCGCCTATCCAACTCCAGGTACGCCACCGCCAGGATCCTGAACATCAGGGGGGTCATGGTGCGACGGGCACCATTCCTACGTTGGGAGGCCATCGCCAGCTGGGCCTCCACCGTCTTCTTGCTCCAGCGGCGAATGTCCTCCCATCTCTTACGGCAGTGGGTGCTCTGTCTGTGGTAGACCCCCAGGGTCCGGAAGTCCTTGGCGATGGCACGCCAAATATATTTTTTCTGGTGGGCACTGACCTATATGAATTGTACAGGGGGAAAAGAAAAGTTATTACCAAATGGACCGTCACAGTAATTGGCCCCCATCCCTACCCTTGCCATGCTGCACATGTACTCACTGTCGTTTCATGCATGCCTCAATCTACCCCCCCATCTTTCATCCATCCCACTCCACACAGGCAAAGCCCATACATCATGCTCCCAGTGTACTTACCTGTTGTTTGTCTGGAGGACTGTAGAGTAGCGTGTACTGGGGGAGGACCCCATCCACGTGTTTCTCCAACTCATCCGATGTGAAGGCAGGGGCCCTTTCCCCAGACGCATGAGCCTTTGTCTCTTCCAGACCGAGGTCACAGCAGCACTTGCAGTGTAGGTCCTCTCCTGTTGAAGATCAGGTATCGAGTGATTGCACAGATAGAAAATGGTGGTCACGTCCGTGGCGTTGCTTATCGTCACCTCCAGCGTTCTTCGTCATTGGCTCCTGGGACCCATAGGGTCCAATGTTAACCAATGCAGAATTGCGCCGTGGTCTTCGACCGCCTACCGCAACGGTGTACTACACCAGCGCAGTTACCTCATATCCCATAGTCCCACTTTACAGGTCAGGCAGCTGCCACTTCAGGGGCCCACATGGCTTTATGTTTAACTGCATCACACATACCTAGGCCTTGCCTCAACACTCATACAGGCCAAATTTCGGATTAGGATTCATGTTCTGTGTAAGCTGTGGGTACGTACCTCTGAGTTGGTTGACGCTGTGCTCGCTGTTGTCCTTCATAGGCACCTTCCGCTGGGACATATGAGGAGATGGCGGCATCCTCCGGTGTACAGACCGCTGGTAGACCTGTCGACAATGGAGGAAAGACATGTGATCATCACCTACAGGCTTGATCGTGCCACAATCCAGGAACTTTGTGCCCAGTTGGAGCCAGACCTGATGTCAGCTATCCGCCATCCCACAGGAATCCCCCCTCAAGTGCAGGTGCTGTCGGTACTCCATTTCCTTGCAAGTGGGTCATTTCAAACAACAGTGGCCATAGCATCAGGGATGTCCCAGCCTATGTTTTCCAACGTGTTGTCCAGAGTGTTGTCTGCCCTGCTGAAACACATGCGGAGCTACATCGTTTTCCCTCAGGTGGAGGAATTGCCTACAGTGAAAGGTGACTTCTATGCCCTGGGACATATCCCCAACATCATAGGTGCCATTGATGGGACACATGTGGCTTTGGTACCCCCCGCAGGAGTGAACAGGTGTACAGACACCGTAAGAGTTATCATTCCATGAATGTGCAGATGGTGTGTTTGGCAGACCAGTGCATCTCCCGTGTTAATGCCAAATTCCCTGGCTCAGTGCATGACGCTTACATCCTGCGGAATAGCAGCATCCCTTATGTGATGGGTCAACTCCAGAGGCACCGTGTGTGGCTATTAGGTGAGCACCTTAAAGCAAGTCAGTGGGAATGGTTGTCTGGGTCTGGGGATATCCCTACAGGTTAGTGTGTGTCTAACAGTTGTCCCTCGCCATTTGCAGGTGACTCTGGTTACCCCAACCTGTCATGGCTACTGAACCCAGTGAGGAATTCCAGGACAAGGACAGAGGAACGCTACAGTGAGGCCCATGAGTGAACTCGGCGGATAATAGAGCGGACCGTCCGCCTCCTGAAGGCCAGGTTCAGGTGCCTCCATATGACAGGTGGATCCCTATTCTACTCACCAAAGAAGGTGTGCCAGATCATCGTGGCCTGCTGTATGCTTCACAACTTAGCTTTGCGACGACAGGTGCCTTTTCTGCAGGAGGATGGTCCAGATGGTGGTGTTGTTGCAGCTGTGGAGCCTGTGGACAGTGAAGACGAGGAAGCAGAAGAAGAGGACATCGACAACAGGGACTCAGTAATCCTGCAATATTTCCAGTGAGACACAGGTAAGAATACAAACCTGCCTACTACATGTACTTTAACACTACTACCTCTCTACTGTCTGTCATTTTCACCCAGTGTATGGTCACTGAGTTGTCACTTTCCCTTACAATTTTACAGATGTGGGTCCCACAGTGTGACATCTGCTTTGTTTCCTCATGGACTAGAGCTGTGTGACATAGGTATGTTGACATTACATTTGAAAGAGCATTGTGTCACTGTAATTGCTAATACACTATTTCGAAATCACAGACTGACTCCAGATTCTTTTGTGCTTCAAGGGTGTTTATTTCAGTGCTCAATATTGGAGGGGGTTATAAAATGTTGAGGGGTGATGGTGGAGGAATGTCCATGGCAGATTCCAGTCTATTAGTCTCACAGGTGTATTGCCTAAATGGGCATAGGAAGTGGAGCTGGGGCAGTTTGAGGATGGACAGGGTGACAAAGTGGGAAATGAGGATGACATTCAGGGTGGTCTCATTTCTTGGCGGGGGTCTTGGCATCGTTCTGTGTCTTTGTCCTGGATCTCAGGGACCGTTTGCGGGGTGGTTGTCCCGCTGCAGGGGGTGGGGTGTTGGTGTGGTGGTCCTGTGGCGGTGCCTCCTGTCCACTAGCGCCGGCGGAGGTGGTGGGCTGTTCATCGTCCAGGCTAGTGTCAGGGTCCCCTTGTTGTGCCGCAGTGTCCCTCCTGGTGTTGAGTACTTCCTTCAGCACCCCTACGATGGGGTCCAGGGTAGAATTGATGGATCTGAGTTCCTCCCTGAAGCCCAAATACTGTTCCTCCTGCAGGCGCTGGGTCTCCTGAAACTTGCCCAGTACCATTGCCATTGTCTCCTGGGAGTGGTGGTAGGCTCCCATGATGTTGGAGAGGGCCTCGTGGAGAGTGGGTTCCCTTGGCCTCTCCTCATCCTGTCGCACAGCAGCCCTTCCAGTTCCCCTGTGTTCCTGGGCCTCCGTCCCCTGGACCGTGTGCCCACTACCACTGCCCCCAGGTCCCTGCTGCTGTTGGGGTGGTGGGTTAGCCTGGGTTCCCTGTAGTGGTGGACACACTGCTGATTGACGTGTCCTGGGGACAGAGGTATGGGCCCGCTAAGTGGTGTGCTGTGCTGGTTTTTCCAGAGGGGGGAAGCTATGTAGTGGCCTGTGACTGTGTCAGGGGAACCAACTGTCCCGAGGTCCCCAGTGGGCCAGGCTGGTCATCTAGATCCAGTTGGACAGAGCTGCTGTCATCACTGTGGGCCTCTTCTGTTGATGGTGTGGACATGTGTGGACCCTCCTGTCTGGTGACGTTGGGTAGGGGTCCTGCAGGGGTATAAAAGGATGTTTATTACATCTGTGTGCGGCATGGTGTGCAATAGGTGGGTGACAGTGTACCCCAGCGCTTGCATTTCTGTGTGGGACCTTGTGTGATGGTGGTTTATGGGGGTGTATGGGTATGTGCAGTGGCCATGCTTTGGTGATGGGTGTCCATGCTTTGTTGATGCATGCAGGGCTTGGTGTTAGGATGTGTGGTTTGTGATGTTGGGACATTTGTGAGGAGCTGGAGTGATGTGGGTGAGGGTGGGGATATGTAATGGCATGCAGGTAGGGTGGGGGATGTAATAGTTAAGATTTGACTTACCAGAGTCCATTCCTCCATCTACTCCTGCGAGGCCCTCAGGATGCAGAATCGCCAAGACCTGCTCCTCCCATGTTGTTACTTGTGGGGGAGGAGGTGGGGGTCCGCCGCCAGTCCGCTGAACCGCAAGGTGGTGTCTTGAGACCACAGAACGCACCTTTCCCCGTAGGTCGTTCCACCTCTTCCTGATGTCGTCCCTATTTCTTGGGTGCTGTCCCACTGCATTAACCCTGTCCACTATTCTGCACCATAGCTCCATCTTCCTAGCTCTGGAGGTGTGCTGCACCTGTGATCCGAATAGCTGTGGCTCTACCCGGACGATTTCCTCCATCATTATCCTGAGCTCCTACTCAGAGAACCTGGGGTGTCTTTACCGTGCCATGGGGTGGTGTGGGTCATGTGTGGGTTGGTGTGTGCAGTGATAAGTGGGATGGTATTTAGATGGGTGTTGTGTGAGGTGCGTGGAAGTTATGTGGGTGATGGTATTGTGTGCCTGTGGATGCTTGTTGTTTGTAGTGTCTCTTTCTGTCCTTCTCTCGGTAATTGTGGTAGTAATAGTTTGTGGGTGTGTGTTTTATATTGTAATGGGTGTGTGGGAGTGGTGTGTGCATGTGTATCAGGTGTGTGTATTTTGAATTGTCCAATGTGGCTGTGTTTTGTAAACATGTGTGTATTTTGAGCGCGGAGGTATGTACTGCCAATGGAATACCGCGGTTGAAAGACTGCCGCATGGATTTGTGTGTCGTGATAGTGTGGGCGTATTTCTGTTGCCGTGACGGTGGAGGTTTTGTTTTCGCCAGTTTATCACTGACCTTTGGTGTGGCGGACTTGTGTGGGTGTCTGAATTTTGGCGGATTCCGAGCTGTGGGTCGTAATAGCTGTAGCGGAATTCCGCCGCCGCAGCAGTGTATTGGCGGGCTTCTGCACAGCGGTAAGTGGCATTTACCGCCAATGTTGTAATGACCGCCTAAACCCTGCCTTTTCCCCCTGACTTTGGTGGGACTGATATGTTGGCCCTCCCATTGCTTTTTGGCCTTCCCGTTACTGACACTACATTTAAATACCTTGGGGTATGTGTAAGGAAATGCCTCCTTGGCATGGTTGCTCCCTGACTTTTTGCCTTTGCTGATGCTATGTTTACAATTGAAAGTGTGCTGAGGCCTGCTAACCAGGCCCCAGCACCAGTGTTCTTTCCCTAACCTGTACTTTTGTATCCACAATTGGCAGACCCTGGCATCCAGATAAGTCCCTTGTAACTGGTACTTCTAGTACCAAGGGCCCTGATGCCAAGGAAGGTCTCTAAGGGCTGCAGCATGTCTTATGCCACCCTGGAGACCTCTCACTCAGCACAGACACACTGCTTGCCAGCTTGTGTGTGCTAGTGAGGACAAAACGAGTAAGTCGACATGGCACTCCCCTCAGGGTGCCATGCCAGCCTCTCACTGCCTATGCAGTATAGGTAAGACACCCCTCTAGCAGGCCTTACAGCCCTAAGGCAGGGTGCACTATACCATAGGTGAGGGTACCAGTGCATGAGCATGGTACCCCTACAGTGTCTAAACAAAACCTTAGACATTGTAAGTGCAGGGTAGCCATAAGAGTATATGGTCTGGGAGTTTGTCAAACACGAACTCCACAGCACCATAATGGCTACACTGAAAACTGGGAAGTTTGGTATCAAACTTCTCAGCACAATAAATGCACACTGATGCCAGTGTACATTTTATTGTAAAATACACCCCAGAGGGCACCTTAGAGGTGCCCCCTGAAACTTAACCGACTATCTCTGTAGGCTGACTAGTTTTAGCAGCCTGCCACAAACCGAGACATGTTGCTGGCCCCATGGGGAGAGTGCCTTTGTCACTCTGAGGCCAGTAACAAAGCCTGCACTGGGTGGAGATGCTAACACCTCCCCCAGGCAGGAATTGTCACACCTGGCGGTGAGCCTCAAAGGCTCACCTCCTTTGTGCCAACCCAGCAGGACACTCCAGCTAGTGGAGTTGCCCGCCCCCTCCGGCCAGGCCCCACTTTTGGCGGCAAGGCCGGAGAAAATAATGAGAAAAACAAGGAGGAGTCACTGGCCAGTCGGGACAGCCCCTAAGGTGTCCTGAGCTGAAGTGACTCTAACTTTTATAAATCCTCCATCTTGCAGATGGAGGATTCCCCCAATAGGGTTAGGATTGTGACCCCCTCCCCTTGGGAGGAGGCACAAAGAGGGTGTACCCACCCTCAGGGCTAGTAGCCATTGGCTACTAACCCCCCAGACCTAAACACGCCCTTAAATTTAGTATTTAAGGGCTACCCTGAACCCTAGAAAATTAGATTCCTGCAACTACAAGAAGAAGGACTGCCTAGCTGAAAACCCCTGCAGAGGAAGACCAGAAGACGACAACTGCCTTGGCTCCAGAAACTCACCGGCCTGTCTCCTGCCTTCCAAAGATCCTGCTCCAGCGACGCCTTCCAAAGGGACCAGCGACCTCGACATCCTCTGAGGACTGCCCCTGCTTCGAAAAGACAAGAAACTCCCGAGGACAGCGGACCTGCTCCAAGAAAGGCTGCAACTTTGTTTCCAGCAGCTTTGAAAGAACCCTGCAAGCTCCCTGCAAGAAGCGAGAGACTTGCAACACTGCACCCTGCGACCCCGACTCGGCTGGTGGAGATCCAACACCTCAGGAGGGACCCCAGGACTACTCTGATACTGTGAGTACCAAAACCTGTCCCCCCTGAGCCCCCACAGCGCCGCCTGCAGAGGGAATCCCGAGGCTTCCCCTGACCGCGACTCTTTGAATCCAAAGTCCCGACGCCTGGGAGAGACCCTGCACCCGCAGCCCCCAGGACCTGAAGGACCGGACTTTCACTGGAGAAGTGACCCCCAGGAGTCCCTCTCCCTTGCCCAAGTGGAGGTTTCCCCGAGGAATCCCCCCCTTGCCTGCCTGCAGCGCTGAAGAGATCCCGAGATCTCTCATAGACTAACATTGCGAACCCGACGCTTGTTTCTACACTGCACCCGGCCGCCCCCGCGCTGCTGAGGGTGAAATTTCTGTGTGGGCTTGTGTCCCCCCCGGTGCCCTACAAAACCCCTCTGGTCTGCCCTCCGAAGACGCGGGTACTTACCTGCAAGCAGACCGGAACCGGGGCACCCCCTTCTCTCCATTCTAGCCAATGTGTTTTGGGCACCACTTTGAACTCTGCACCTGACCGGCCCTGAGCTGCTGGTGTGGTGACTTTGGGGTTGCTCGGAACCCCCAACGGTGGGCTACCTTGGACCAATAACTGAACCCTGTAAGTGTCTTACTTACCTGATAAAACTAACAAAAACTTACCTCCCCCAGGAACTGTGAAAATTGCACTGTGTCCACTTTTAAAGTAGCTATTTGTCAATAACTTGAAAAGTATACATGCAATTGAAATGATTCAAAGTTCCTAATGCACTTACCTGCAATACCTTTCAAACAAGATATTACATGTTAAATTTGAACCTGTGGTTCTTAAAATAAACTAAGAAAAGATATTTTTCTATAACAAAACCTATTGGCTGGATTTGTCTCTGAGTGTGTGTACCTCATTTATTGTCTATGTGTATGTACAACAAATGCTTAACACTACTCCTTGGATAAGCCTACTGCTCGACCACACTACCACAAAATAGAGCATTAGTATTATCTATTTTTACCACTATTTTACCTCTAAGGGGAACCCTTGGACTCTGTGCATGCTATTCCTTACTTTGAAATAGCACATACAGAGCCAACTTCCTACATTGGTGGATCAGCGGTGGGGTACAAGACTTTGCATTTGCTGGACTACTCAGCCAATACCTGATCACACGACAAATTCCAAAATTGTCATTAGAAATTCATTTTTGCAATTTGAAATTTTTCTAAATTCTTAAAAGTCCTGCTAGGGCCTTGTGTGTTAAGTCCCTGTTTAGCATTGTCTTTTAGAGTTTAAAAGTTTGTTAAAAGTTTGAAATTAGATTCTAGAAGCAGTTTTAGATTCTTTAAAAAGTCTTCCAACTTTTAGCAAAATAATGTCTGATACAGAGATGAATGTGGTGGAACTCGACACCACACCTTACCTCCATCTTAAGATGAGGGAGCTAAGGTCTCTCTGTAATATCAAAAAAATAACCATTGGCTCCAGACCTACCAAAATTCAGCTCCAGGAGCTGTTGGCAGAGTTTGAAAAAGCCAACCCCTCTGATGATGACATCACAGAGGAAGAAATTAGTGACTTGGAGGCCAATGTCCCTCCTCCAGTCCTAAATAGGGAGAACAGGACCCCTCAAGTCCTGTCTCCAACTGTGTTAGTCAGAAATAGTGAGTCCCTCACAGGAGGGTCCCACATTTCTGAAATCACTGAGGATGCTCTCAGTGAAGATGACCTCCTGTTAGCCAGGATGGCCAAAAGATTGGCTTTAGAGAGACAGCTCCTAGCCATAGAAAGGGAAAGACAAGAGATGGGCCTAGGACCCATCAATGGTGGCAGCAATATAAATAGGGTCAGAGATTCTCCTGACATGTTAAAAATCCCCAAAGGGATTGTGACAAAATATGAAGATGGTGATGACATCACCAAATGGTTCACAGCTTTTGAGAGGGCTTGTGTAACCAGAAAAGTGAACAGATCTCACTGGGGTGCTCTCCTTTGGGAAATGTTCACTGGAAAGTGTAGGGATAGACTCCTCACACTCTCTGGAAAAGATGCAGAATCTTATGACCTCATGAAGGGTACCCTGATTGAGGGCTTTGGATTCTCCACTGAGGAGTACAGGATTAGGTTCAGGGGGGCTCAAAAATCCTCGAGCCAGACCTGGGTTGACTTTGTTGACTACTCAGTGAAAACACTAGATGGTTGGATTCAAGGCAGTGGTGTAAATAATTATGATGGGCTGTACAATTTATTTGTGAAAGAACACCTATTGAGTAATTGTTTCAATGATAAACTGCATCAGCATCTGGTAGACCTAGGACCAATTTCTCCCCAAGAATTGGGAAAGAAGGCGGACCATTGGGTCAAGACAAGGGTGTCCAAGACTTCAACAGGGGGTGACCAAAAGAAAGGGGTCACAAAGACTCCCCAGGGGAAGGGTGATGAGACAAACAAAACTAAAAATAGTAAAGAGTCTTCTACAGGCCCCCAAAAACCTGCACAGGAGGGTGGGCCCAGAGCCTCTTCACAAAACAATGGGTACAAGGGTAAAAACTTTGATCCCAAAAAGGCCTGGTGTCATAGCTGTAAACAGCATGGACACCAAACTGGAGACAAGGCCTGTCCCAAGAAAGGTTCCACTCCAAACTCCCATCCAGGTAACACTGGTATGGCTAGTCTCCAAGTGGGATCAACAGTGTGCCCAGAGCAAATCAGGGTCCACACTGAAGCTACTCTAGTTTCTGAGGGTGGGGTGGATTTAGCCACACTAGCTGTCTGGCCGCCTAACATGCAAAAATACAGACAGCAACTCTTGATTAATGGGACTAGAATAGAGGGCCTGAGGGATACAGGTGCCAGTGTCACCATGGTGACAGAGAAACTGGTTTCCCCTGGCCAATACCTGACTGGAAAAACTTACACAGTCACCAACGCTGACAATCAGAGAAAAGTACATCCCATGGCAATGGTTACTTTAGAATGGGGAGGGGTCAATGGCCTGAAACAGGTGGTGGTCTCCTCAAATATCCCAGTGGACTGTCTGCTTGGAAATGACCTGGAGTCCTCAGCATGGGCTGAGGTAGAACTAAAAACCCATGCAGCAATGCTGGGTATCCCTGAACTGGTGTGTGTGAAAACAAGAGCACAGTGCAAGGCACAGGGTGAACAAGTAGAGCTGGAGTCTGGAAGAATGGCCCAGCCTACCAAGAGAACAGGAAAGTCAGTTGGGAAACCAACTGCAACACAGCAAAAGAAAGGGAACCTCTCTTCTCAGGAAGAAGTTCTGCCCTCTGAGGGAACTGAGCCTTTGGGGCTTGAACCTTATCAGGTTGAGCTCTTAGGCCCAGGGGGACCCTCAAGGGAGGAGCTGTGTAAGGGACAAGAAACCTGTCCCTCTCTTGAAGGCCTTAGGCAGCAAGCTGCTGAAGAGTCCAAAGGCAAGAAAAATGGAACACATAGGGTCTATTGGGAAGATGGACTCCTGTACACTGAGGCCAGAGACCCCAAACCTGGTGCCACTAGGAGAGTGGTAGTGCCTCAGCTGTTCAGAGAGTTCATCCTAACATTGGCCCATGACATTCCCCTTGCTGGACATTTGGGACAAACCAAGACGTGGGAGAGGTTAGTCAACCACTTCTACTGGCCCAATATGTCCAACATGGTTAAGGAGTTTTGCCTCTCCTGCCCCACCTGTCAAGCCAGTGGTAAGACAGGTGGGCATCCAAAGGCCCCCCTCATTCCACTTCCAGTGGTGGGGGTTCCCTTTGAAAGAGTGGGTGTGGACATAGTTGGTCCACTAGAACCTCCCACAGCCTCAGGAAATATGTATATCCTGGTAGTAGTGGATCATGCTACCAGGTATCCTGAAGCTATTCCCCTTAGGTCGACTACTGCCCCTGCAGTAGCCAAGGCCCTCATTGGTATCTTTACCAGAGTGGGTTTCCCTAAGGAGGTGGTGTCTGACAGAGGTACCAACTTCATGTCAGCATACCTAAAGCACATGTGGAATGAGTGTGGAGTGACTTATAAATTCACTACACCCTACCATCCACAAACTAATGGCTTGGTTGAGAGATTCAACAAGACATTAAAAGGCATGATCATGGGGCTCCCAGAAAAACTCAAAAGGAGATGGGATGTCCTCTTGCCATGTCTGCTTTTCGCTTACAGAGAGGTGCCACAGAAGGGAGTAGGGTTCTCACCCTTGGAACTTCTGTTTGGTCATCCTGTAAGGGGACCACTTGCCCTTGTTAAAGAAGGCTGGGAGAGACCTCTCCATGAGCCTAAACAGGACATAGTGGACTATGTACTTGGCCTTCGCTCTAGAATGGCAGAGTACATGGAAAAGGCAACCAAAAACCTTGAGGCCAGCCAACAGCTCCAGAAGTTTTGGTATGACCAAAAGGCTGCACTGGTTGAGTTCCAACCAGGGCAGAAAGTCTGGGTTCTGGAGCCTGTGGCTCCTAGGGCACTCCAGGACAAATGGAGTGGCCCTTACCCAGTGCTAGAAAGGAAGAGTCAGGTCACCTACTTGGTGGACCTGGGCACAAGCAGGAGCCCCAAGAGGGTGATCCATGTGAACCGCCTTAAGCTCTTCCATGACAGGGCTGATGTGAATCTGTTGATGGTAACAGATGAGGATCAGGAGGCAGAGAGTGAACCTCTCCCTGATCTTCTGTCATCAGACCCAAAAGATGGCTCAGTAGATGGAGTGATCTACTCAGACACCCTCTCTGGCCAACAGCAAGCTGATTGTAGGAGAGTCCTACAACAGTTTCCTGAACTCTTCTCCTTAACCCCTGGTCAGACACACCTGTGTACCCATGATGTGGACACAGGAGACAGCATGCCTGTCAAAAACAAAATCTTTAGACAGTCTGACCATGTTAAGGAAAGCATCAAGGTGGAAGTCCACAAGATGCTGGAATTGGGAGTAATTGAGCGCTCTGACAGCCCCTGGGCTAGCCCAGTGGTCTTAGTCCCCAAACCTCACACCAAAGATGGAAAGAAAGAGATGAGGTTTTGTGTGGACTACAGAGGGCTCAATTCTGTCACCAAGACAGATGCCCATCCAATTCCAAGAGCTGATGAGCTCATAGACAAATTAGGTGCTGCCAAATTCTTAAGTACCTTTGACTTGACAGCAGGGTACTGGCAAATAAAAATGGCACCTGGAGCAAAAGAGAAAACAGCATTCTCCACACCTGATGGGCATTATCAGTTTACTGTTATGCCCTTTGGTTTAAAGAATGCCCCTGCCACCTTCCAAAGGTTGGTGAATCAAGTCCTTGCTGGCTTGGAGTCCTTTAGCACAGCTTATCTTGATGATATTGCTGTCTTTAGCTCCACCTGGCAGGATCACCTGGTCCACCTGAAGAAGGTTTTGAAGGCTCTGCAATCTGTAGGCCTCTCTATCAAGGCATCCAAATGCCAGATAGGGCAGGGAACTGTGGTTTACTTGGGCCACCTGGTAGGTGGAGGCCAAGTTCAGCCACTCCAACCCAAGATCCAGGCTATTCTGGACTGGGTAGCTCCAAAAACCCAGACTCAAGTCAGGGCATTCCTTGGCTTGACTGGGTATTACAGGAGGTTTGTGAAGGGATATGGATCCATTGTGACAGCCCTCACTGAACTCACCTCCAAGAAAATGCCCAAGAAAGTGAACTGGACTGTGGAATGCCAACAGGCCTTTGACACCCTGAAACAAGCAATGTGCTCAGCACCAGTTCTAAAAGCTCCAGATTATTCTAAGCAGTTCATTGTGCAGACTGATGCCTCTGAACATGGGATAGGGGCAGTTTTGTCCCAAACAAATGATGATGGCCTTGACCAGCCTGTTGCTTTCATTAGCAGGAGGTTACTCCCCAGGGAGCAGCGTTGGAGTGCCATTGAGAGGGAGGCCTTTGCTGTGGTTTGGTCCCTGAAGAAGCTGAGACCATACCTCTTTGGGACTCACTTCCTAGTTCAAACTGACCACAGACCTCTCAAATGGCTGATGCAAATGAAAGGTGAAAATCCTAAACTGTTGAGGTGGTCCATCTCCCTACAGGGAATGGACTTTATAGTGGAACACAGACCTGGGACTGCCCATGCCAATGCAGATGGCCTTTCCAGGTTCTTCCACTTAGAAAATGAAGACTCTCTTGGGAAAGGTTAGTCTCATCCTCTTTCGTTTGGGGGGGGTTGTGTAAGGAAATGCCTCCTTGGCATGGTTGCCCCCTGACTTTTTGCCTTTGCTGATGCTATGTTTACAATTGAAAGTGTGCTGAGGCCTGCTAACCAGGCCCCAGCACCAGTGTTCTTTCCCTAACCTGTACTTTTGTATCCACAATTGGCAGACCCTGGCATCCAGATAAGTCCCTTGTAACTGGTACTTCTAGTACCAAGGGCCCTGATGCCAAGGAAGGTCTCTAAGGGCTGCAGCATGTCTTATGCCACCCTGGAGACCTCTCACTCAGCACAGACACACTGCTTGCCAGCTTGTGTGTGCTAGTGAGGACAAAATGAGTAAGTCGACATGGCACTCCCCTCAGGGTGCCATGCCAGCCTCTCACTGCCTATGCAGTATAGGTAAGACACCCCTCTAGCAGGCCTTACAGCCCTAAGGCAGGGTGCACTATACCATAGGTGAGGGTACCAGTGCATGAGCATGGTACCCCTACAGTGTCTAAACAAAACCTTAGACATTGTAAGTGCAGGGTAGCCATAAGAGTATATGGTCTGGGAGTTTGTCAAACACGAACTCCACAGCACCATAATGGCTACACTGAAAACTGGGAAGTTTGGTATCAAACTTCTCAGCACAATAAATGCACACTGATGCCAGTGTACATTTTATTGTAAAATACACCCCAGAGGGCACCTTAGAGGTGCCCCCTGAAACTTAACCGACTATCTGTGTAGGCTGACTAGTTTTAGCAGCCTGCCACAAACCGAGACATGTTGCTGGCCCCATGGGGAGAGTGCCTTTGTCACTCTGAGGCCAGTAACAAAGCCTGCACTGGGTGGAGATGCTAACACCTCCCCCAGGCAGGAATTGTCACACCTGGCGGTGAGCTTCAAAGGCTCACCTCCTTTGTGCCAACCCAGCAGGACACTCCAGCTAGTGGAGTTGCCCGCCCCCTCCGGCCAGGCCCCACTTTTGGCGGCAAGGCCGGAGAAAATAATGAGAAAAACAAGGAGGAGTCACTGGCCAGTCAGGACAGCCCCTAAGGTGTCCTGAGCTGAAGTGACTCTAACTTTTAGAAATCCTCCATCTTGCAGATGGAGGATTCCCCCAATAGGGTTAGGATTGTGACCCCCTCCCCTTGGGAGGAGGCACAAAGAGGGTGTACCCACCCTCAGGGCTAGTAGCCATTGGCTACTAACCCCCCAGACCTAAACACGCCCTTAAATTTAGTATTTAAGGGCTACCCTGAACCCTAGAAAATTAGATTCCTGCAACTACAAGAAGAAGGACTGCCTAGCTGAAAACCCCTGCAGAGGAAGACCAGAAGACGACAACTGCCTTGGCTCCAGAAACTCACCGGCCTGTCTCCTGCCTTCCAAAGATCCTGCTCCAGCGACGCCTTCCAAAGGGACCAGCGACCTCGACATCCTCTGAGGACTGCCCCTGCTTCGAAAAGACAAGAAACTCCCGAGGACAGCGGACCTGCTCCAAGAAAGGCTGCAACTTTGTTTCCAGCAGCTTTGAAAGAACCCTGCAAGCTCCCCGCAAGAAGCGTGAGACTTGCAACACTGCACCCGGCGACCCCGACTCGGCTGGTGGAGATCCAACACCTCAGGAGGGACCCCAGGACTACTCTGATACTGTGAGTACCAAAACCTGTCCCCCCTGAGCCCCCACAGCGCCGCCTGCAGAGGGAATCCCGAGGCTTCCCCTGACCGCGACTCTTTGAATCCAAAGTCCCGACGCCTGGGAGAGACCCTGCACCCGCAGCCCCCAGGACCTGAAGGACCGGACTTTCACTGGAGAAGTGACCCCCAGGAGTCCCTCTCCCTTGCCCAAGTGGAGGTTTCCCCGAGGAATCCCCCCCTTGCCTGCCTGCAGCGCTGAAGAGATCCTGAGATCTCTCATAGACTAACATTGCGAACCCGACGCTTGTTTCTACACTGCACCCGGCCGCCCCCGCGCTGCTGAGGGTGAAATTTCTGTGTGGGCTTGTGTCCCCCCCGGTGCCCTACAAAACCCCTCTGGTCTGCCCTCCGAAGACGCGGGTACTTACCTGCAAGCAGACCGGAACCGGGGCACCCCCTTCTCTCCATTCTAGCCAATGTGTTTTGGGCACCACTTTGAACTCTGCACCTGACCGGCCCTGAGCTGCTGGTGTGGTGACTTTGGGGTTGCTCGGAACCCCCAACGGTGGGCTACCTTGGACCAAGAACTGAACCCTGTAAGTGTCTTACTTACCTGATAAAACTAACAAAAACTTACCTCCCCCAGGAACTGTGAAAATTGCACTGTGTCCACTTTTAAAGTAGCTATTTGTCAATAACTTGAAAAGTATACATGCAATTGAAATGATTCAAAGTTCCTAATGCACTTACCTGCAATACCTTTCAAACAAGATATTACATGTTAAATTTGAACCTGTGGTTCTTAAAATAAACTAAGAAAAGATATTTTTCTATAACAAAACCTATTGGCTGGATTTGTCTCTGAGTGTGTGTACCTCATTTATTGTCTATGTGTATGTACAACAAATGCTTAACACTACTCCTTGGATAAGCCTACTGCTCGACCACACTACCACAAAATAGAGCATTAGTATTATCTATTTTTACCACTATTTTACCTCTAAGGGGAACCCTTGGACTCTGTGCATGCTATTCCTTACTTTGAAATAGCACATACAGAGCCAACTTCCTACAGTATGGCTATACCAAGCCCAACCAGACGTACTGCAAGGCATCCTCAGCAGGGCACTCACTTTGGCAAGATCCTGAATTGGTTGTCATTGATGGGGCATGTGGCACTCACAAAAATGGTCCTTCTTACAAGATGCGTATATTATTTTACCAATATTCCTCTGCAGTTGAATCACACTTTCTTCTGCAATATTTCATCAATGTTGCTTTATTTGGTCTGGGGGACAGGCAGGAGAAGGGTTGCTGGATACTTTCCTGGGTGACGGAGGTCTGGAAGTCCTCCACTTTAAATCATATTGGCCTCATTATGCCCCTGGCGGTGAGTGATAAAGTGGCGGTAATACCACCAACAGGCTGGAAGTAACTACTGTCAAATTATTACCATGGCAGTGATAACTCCCAGACAGCCAATGTACCACACCAACCGCCAGGGCGGAAACAACACTCACCACGGAGGTAGCCGTCAACAGCCAGGTGGAAAACAAAGTACCGCCCACCATATTAAGACACTGCAATCCTCCACATTTTCTGGGGCGGTACCAACACCATCAAAAGCCTGACGGAAGCACATCACAGAAGAGAAAAGACTTACCATCGGAGACACAGGGAAGAGCAATGCCGCCATGGAATCTGAACTGCAAGTTTTTCCCGCTGATCTTCTACGTTATGCTCCACCTGGAACACCAACGCCCACAAAGACGACCACAGTGAGCACAGCCGCCTAGCACACAAGAGAAGGAGGGAGAAAAACGAGAGTGACACACACACATATGACACACACCCGACACACACCACACACACAACCAGCTGCACACGAAAAAGAATTTGCACCCAATATACGGCAGAAAATGCAAGGACAACAGGAATGCACCATGGTGAATGTATTGATATCAACAGCTAATAAATAATCAAATTGTCTGTGAAACAGATATGTACAAATGTACACAAAGGGACACTGCCAAGTCCACTGTTCAAAGGGCCCACATGGCCACAGTGCACAGTTCAAGGAACCAACTCTAATCCTGACTTCAACCAGATAGAACTCTGCAGGGGCATCAGTTTGCAACTGGGCAGGCACCTCAGGGGGTTAGGGGTTGGGGGGCACCTAAGCCGGAAGTCGGGAACAAGCCCACTTGTTCTGGAGGGGGCTCCATACCCATTTCTCTGTCCAGGGGAGTGCAAGGCTACAGTCTATCAGGTGGGTGACTTTCCCACTGGTTCTGGATGGGGCTTCATGCCCATTTCTCTGTCCTGGGGAGTGCAAGGCCACAGTCTCTCAGGTGGGTGACTTTTGACTGGTTCTGGAGGGTGCCCCTCATACAGCATCCCTGGGGGGTGGCCTACATGGCTTCCACTGGTGGTGATGTTGGGATGTTGGTGGCAGATGGAGGTGCCTCCTTGGCAGCCTCTGATGGAGGTGATGGCTGCACGTTGGTGGCAAATGGAGGTGCCTCCTGGGCAGCCTCTGCAGTTGGTGATGGCTGGACCTTGGTGGCAGGTGGAGGTGCCTCTTGGGCAGCCTTTGCTGGTGGTGATGGCTGCACATTGATGGCAGATAGAGGTGCCTCCTGGGCAGCCTCTGCAGGTGGTGATGGCTGCACTTCCTCAGCTGGCGGTGGGGCGCCATGACCACTGGTGGAGGTGGAGGTGTCACCCTGACAGCCTCCACTGTAGTAGAGGGATTCTTTCTCGCCATGACATGGGACGTGGAATCCTTACCCTTCCTGTCAGGGGATGATGGCTTCTTCTCCATCATGGCAGGTTGTATGTGTTCCACAGCCTTCCAGGCAGGAGCTGAGGGCTTCTTCCCCTTCAAAGCAGGAGGTGCAAGCTCCTTCCCCTTCTGGGCTGGAGGTGTGGGATCCTCCCCCTTCTTGGCTGGTTTGGTGGGATCCTTTACTGACTTTCCACCATGACTAGGTGGTGCCATCACTGTTCACGTGGACTGTTTGGCTGAGGTGCTGGGCTGGGTCATTGGGACCCTGCTCTTATGGGCAGGATAGGGGGAGGGAAGAGTTCCAGTTGGGTAAGGAAAAGCTTCTTAGGGACAGTGGAGCGGGAGGAGGGATGGGAGTGGAGGTTGAGGCAGTGGTTGTAGGAGGTGTATGTGTAAGAAAGTAGCCTCTTTCTAGCATGGTTACTCCACGTTTAGCCTGTTTGTGAGTGAGTGTCAGTGTGTTTTTACTGTGTCACTTGGATTCTGCTAGCCTGGACCGCAGTGCTCATAGATAAAAACCAATATGTCAGTGTGTTTTGCCTGTCTCACTGGGATCCTGCTAGCCATGACCACAGTGCTCATGGCTTGTGGCCTAATGTGTATGCCTGTCTAGTGCCTAACTGTGTCACTGAGGCTCTGCTAATCAGAACCTCAGTGCGTATGCTCTCTCTGCTTTTAAATTTGTCACTGTAGGCCAGTGACTACATTTACCAATTTCAATTGGCACACTGGACCCCCCCACAAGTCCCTAGTATTTGGTACCTGGGTACCCAGGGCATTGGGGTTCCAGGAGATCCAGATGGGCTGCAGCATTTCTTTTGCCACCCATAGGGAGCTCAGACAAACCCTTACTCAGGACTGCCATTGCAGCCTGCATGAAATAGTGCACACACTATTTCACAGCCATTTAAACTGCACTCAAGTAACTTATAAGTCACCTATATGTCTAACCTTCACTTGCTGAAGGTTAGTTGCAAACCTACTAAGTGTGCGGGCACCCTAGCACTAGCAAAGGTGCCCCCTCATAGTTCAGGGCCATTTCTCCGGACTTTGTGAGTGCGGGGACGTCATAACACGCATGCACTACATATAGGTCAATACCTATATGTAGCTTTACAATAGTAACTCCGAATATGGCCATGTAACATGTCTAAGATCATTGAATTGTCCCCTCATTCCAAATGTGGTATTGGGGAGCCAATTCCATGCATCCTGGGGGCTCCGCCATGGACCCTTAGTACTGCCAAACCAGCTCTCTGAGGCTTGCACTGCAGCTAAAGCTACTGCCACCTCACAGACAGGGTTCTGCCCTCCTGGGGTCTGGGCAGCCCAGTCCCAGGAAAGCAGAACAAAGCATTTCCTCTGAGATCAGGGTGTTACACGGCTCCAAGCATGCGCTTTCCAAGGAGAAGACCGGTACCCTGATAGGTCCATACCTGATAAGGTAGCCAATCCCCTTCTCAGTTCTATTTAGGGTCTCTCCTGTGGGTTCTCTTCAAATTCTGCTTGCAAGTTTCCTTCAGGAATCCTCTGCAACAACTTCAGACTCTTCTGACCTCGGATCAACCGCAGCCTGCTCCAAGAAATGCTGTAACTGCAACAAAGTGTCTACAAGAGACACTTTTCTTCAGGAACCTCAGCTCCATGTCAGCAACTGCAACAGTTTCCATGGTGTATATGCTCTGGGGACTCCCTGTCTTCATCTTGCACCAGAAGGACTGGAGAAATCTCCTGTGCAGTGACGGAGTCACTCCCCTGCTTCAAGCAGGCACCTTCCAAGGCAAAGACCGGTACCCTGGGACTCCTCTCACGGTGACAAGTGAGCTCCTAAGGACACAGAGGGTAGACATCATCAACAGAGACTGTCCTGAGGTCCTGTTGAGGCAATTTGGAGGCGGTAAGACCATGTCTTCCCCAAGAATGATGGTACCCCTGTGTATTGTGTCTTCTTCGCCTCCTCAGACCTCTGTGCACTCTTTACAAAATTTCTTCATGCACAGCCTGGCCCAGGTCCTCAGCACTCCACTCTGTTGTGCTCAACTTTCTGAGTTGTTCTCCGGCAGCGTGGGACCTTCTTTTGTTGTGCTGCATCAACTGCGTTTTGTTCCTCCTTTGAACCTGGATCCTGTGGCTTCTGGGGGTGCTTGCTGGCATCCTGAGGTCTTTCTAAAGTGCTGAGAGCCTCCTCTTCCTCCTCACACAGAGTTGAGCCCCCCCAGGTCCCTCCTGGGTCCATCCAGTGCCATTGTGATGAAAAACACACTTTTGTGTGGCCAAGGCTTGTTGGCACCTTCCAACACGAAATATCATCTGCAACAATCTTCACGCCATGGGACATCTTTTGCATTATGCAGGAGCCCGCGGGCATCTTCCCAGGGTGCATTTCTGCAGTCTTCAACTAAGCAGGGACTCTTCTTTTGCACGCTCTTCTGGGTTGGCAGAGGCTCCTGTCCTTCCTGGAACTTTGTTTGACTTCTGGACTTGGTCCCCTCTCTTTTGCAGGTCTTCAGGTCCAATAATCTAGCAGTTGTTCTTTGCAGACTTGGTTGGCTGCTGCAAAATCCCCAAAACAAGGTGTAGTGTGTCTTAAGGAAACTTGCTATACTTTACTCCTGCTTTTCTGGGCTCTGTGGTGGGGTAATTTACTTACCTTTACTGTATTCTTACTCTACCAGCGATTCTGCACACACTATACTTGTCTAGGGGGGAATTTGTGATTCACATTTCACTTTTTTAGTATATGGTTTGTGATGCTCCAGACCTATTTTCTCCCATTGCATTCTGTAGGATTACCTACTGTTTGCATTGTTCTATGACTATTTTCTTGTCTAATCTTGGTGTCTAGTGTCTATATTGTGTATAAAACTTACCTCCAGAAAGAGTATTGTTTCTAAGATATTTTTTGGTACTGTGTCACCCAAATAAATACCTTTATTTTTTGGTAACACTGAGTATTGTCTTTACTTGTGTATAAGTACTGTGTAACTATAAGTGGTATTGCATGAGCTTTGCATGTCTCCTAGTTCAGCCTAAGCGGCTCTGCTATAGCTACCTCTATCAGCCTAAGCTGCTAGAACTCTACTACATTCACTAACAAGGGATAACTGGGTCTGTTATAAGGTGTAAGTACCAAGGTACCCACTACAAACCAGGCCAGCCTCCTACTTTATGTCTACTTGATTTGGGTGCAGGTGCCTGGGCAGTATGCTGATGTGAGGTGGATGGCTGTTGGGTGTGTGAGTGTTTGCGTTTGTGTCCTTTAGGAGGGAGGGACAGATAGGGTGGGAGAGGACACAGGGGACACATGCATGGATGTTGTGAAGGTGTCTGCTAGTGAGGTGTGTGTGCTGCTTGGTGTGGTGATGCTGGTGGTGGATGTTGGTGCAGTGCATGCAGGTGTGAGTGTGGATGTGACTGTGAATGAGGTGGAGGAGGTGGAGGAGGATGAGGAGGGGGGACAGTGGAGGCAGTGGATGTGGTTGTGTTTGCAACTGTCTGGTGTTTGGATGAGTGCTTGTGGGATGAAGTGTGGTGCCTGTGTTTGCCTGTGCCACTCTTGGGTGTTGTCTTGTGTGCATGCTCATCATTATGTGTGAATGGGCTGGGTTGGGCTTGAGGAGACTGAGACTGGGAAGCGGTATTTGGAGGGGGGACGGTAGAAACAGGGACAATGGTTGCCATCAGAGAGGAGTCCAGACCCTGAATCGATCTCTGTTGGGCTGCCAATCCACTGTGGATGCCCTCCGGGAATGCATTGCATTGCTGCATCTGGGATGCCAGCCCCTAAAGAGATGGTTCTCAGGAGGTAAGTAGCCTCCTCACTCAGGGCAGCAGGGCTCACTGTGGCAGGACCTGAGGTGTCTGGAGCGAAGAAAATGCCCACCCTCCTGGGTGACCGGGCATGGGCAACTAGCTGATGGACCACTGGGAGGGTGGTGCTGGTATGGGGGTTGGCGGCTGTACCTGCAGCTGGGGTGGTCACAGAGGTGTCCGCCACCACCAGGGAGCTCCCATCGGAGGAGGTATCTGAGTCTGTGTTGTCACCTCCTGTCTCAGCCGTGGTGCTCCCCTCACCCTCTGTCCCACTGGTTCCCTCGGCGTCGGTGGACTCTGCCTTCAGGGTCCTGCGTGATGCTACTTTCTCCGTCGCCGGTGCCCCTGCTCCTTCGCCAGATGATGCTAATGCACACATGGACAGGAGGACAGAACAAAAAGGGGGGAAGAGAACAAGAAAGCACTGGGTCAATTACTGCACCAACACCACAGTTGGCATACACACCACAGTCACACACAGGGATAAAGCTTAAACACTATGCATTGCATTGCCAGTGTTTTGGCTAAATGCTAAGGCAAGATGAGGGCCACACTCTGCCAACTGCACCCCTCCTGGGACCCACAAAGCCCTGCCTGAAATGGAATGTTAACAAGCTAGGTTACCTGCATTCGCCTGGCCTTAGGGGCACCCACTAACTCACATCCACGACCCAGATCCCACCTCACCTGCCAAATTTTAGAATAATGTACTCACCCCCTTGTGGCTGCTGTGATGCCCTCAAGCACCCATCCAGCCCTCGGTAGGCCACCGCCAGTATGCGGGTCATCTGGGAGGTCAGGTTCTGATGGGCATCCCTTCCTCATTGGGAGGCCATCCCCAGCCGGGCCTCTGCGGTCTTCCGTGCCCAGCGTCTTAGGTCCTCCCACCGTTTCCGACTATGGGTGCCCTGCCTGCTATAGACCACCAGGGTCCGCACGTCCTTGGCGATAGCATGCCATAATCTCTTCTTTTGATGGGCGCTGACCTACAGAGGCAATACAGACAGGAGAACACCATTAAACAAACAATCCAGCCTGTCACACATATGACCCACCATTCCCGTTTCCATCACCATTGGCACACACATCACCCGCCGCACAACATGTACACCACCACAATACATTCCCCCACCCCCGATGACACAATGCTTGCACACACATCTCCATGCGTCCTTCCCACATGCGTCATGCCCAATGTGTATACACGTGTTGGTCTGGAGGCCCATACAGCAGTCCGTATTGGGATAGGACCCCATCCACCAGTCGCTCCAACTCCTTCAAAGTGAAGGCAGGAGTCCTTTCCCCAGCCACACGAGCCATGGTGGGTTACAGACACAGGTCACAGCAGCATACACCGTGTAGGTGTTCTGCTGTTGAAGGTCAGAAAACAAGTGAGGAATCAGATAGAAAATGGCGGTCACGTCCGCAGCGGTGTACACCGTCACCGGCGGCGCAGATCCCCATTGGCCACTGTACTCAATAGAGCCCATTATTATCCACTGAGCAATGGATGAGCCTTCCGCGAACGTCGGTGGAATTACCTCACTTCCACCTGTCCCTACATACAGAACGGGTGGTCGCCATCTCAGGTGGGGGGGGGGGACAATGGTTATGTCGACATTAACTGCGTTACAGACTAGACTGGCACATACCTGGCCATTAACACTGTCCTATAACATAAATGCACCATGTCACTGAAGTTGTGGTTCCATTGTTCAAATTTTGACAGACTACTCACTCTTGTATCCCTTAGATACCTATTGCTGTGGATGAATAGGAGGTGGAGACATACGCCGTGTACAGACCCCTTGTGGACTTGGCTACACTGGAGGAGAGGCACATTATCCTCACCCATAGACTGGATAGGGCCACAATCACAGAGCTGTCTGCTCAATTGGGGGCTGATCTGATATCTGCTATCTGTCATTTGACTCGGATCCCCCCTCTTGTGCAAGTGCTATCAGTGCTCCATTACTTGGCAACTGATTCTTTCCAAGTGACAGTGGGCTTCGCATCAGGAATGTCACAGCCAATTCTCTTAATCGTGCTGGTAAGAGTCTTGTCTGCCTTGGTAAAACACATGTGCAGCTACATTTCTTTCCTCCAGGTGGAAGATTTGGCCACTGTGAAGGCTAGATTCTATGCAATGTGACATATCCCCAAAATAATTGGGGCGATTGATGGGACACATATTGGGTTTGCCCCCCACACCCCCACCAGAATGAACAGGTGTTCAGGAATCCTAAGAGTTTCCACTCCATGAATGTGCAAATGGTGTGCCTGGCAGTCCAGTATATCTCCCACGTCAATGCTAAGTATCCTGGGTCAGTGCATGATGCCTTTGTTCTGAGGAATAGCAGCATCCAAACTTTGATGGCCCAACTACAGAGGCACAGGGTGTGGCTAATAGGTGAGCCTTTGTCCCCATCCACTGTATGTTAGTGTACGCCTTCAGGTGTCATCCCAAATCATTGTGCGAGGCAAAATGTAGTCCCCCAATATTTGCAGGTGACTCTGCCTACCCAAACCTATTGTGGCTGCTGACCCTTGTGAGGAATGCCAGGACAGGTGTTGAGGAACATTATATTGAGGCACATGGGTGAACCAGTCGGATCATCAAGAGGACGTTCAGCCTCCTGAAGGTCAGGTGCCTCCATCTGAAAGGTGGATCCCTGTGCTACTCACCCGAGAAGGTGTGCCAGATAGTAGTGTCATGCTGCATGTTGCACAACCCTGGCCTCAGACGGAATGTACCCTTTCTGCAGGAGGAGGAGACTGGAGATGCCACTGTGGCAGTAGTAGACCCTGAGGACAGTGAGGATGAAGACACTGAGGACAACAGAACATCAGTTATCCATCAATACTTCCAATGACACGCAGGTGAGACAGAGCAACTTATCATTCATATGACTATTGGTGTATTCTGTGTGGCTGTAGCATGATGGCATTAACTACCTTTGCATCTCAACTTACTGTCACCTATGGCTTGTCATTTCACAGATGTTGGTGATATAAGAACTGTGTACTGATGTGCTGACTACAGACAGCTACAGGTCCTTATTTCTATGCTCTCATAGTGTTCAGATCATTTGCACTAGATGTGACTGTTTCCATAAATGCACATTTTCAAAACATAAGACACTAGGGCCCATATTTATACTTTTTTAAGCGCCGCATTTGCGTAGTTTTTTGACGCAAAATCGGCGCACACTTACAAAATACAATTGTATTTTGGAAGTTTGCGCTGCTTTTGCGTAAAAAAATGACGCAAATGCGGCTATAAAAAAGAATAAATATGGGCCTAGTAGTCAAGTTGTGTTCAAGGGTTTATTGTAGTGCTAAGAAATTGAGGGGAAAGTGCAATGGAATGGAGTGATGATGGAGGAAAGACCAGGGTTTTGTTCCAGTCTGTTTGTAGCACAGGTCCAGTGTCCAAGTGGCCATAGGAAGGGGAGCAAAGGCAGTTCAAAGTGGACAATGTGACTGTGTGGGACACAAGGGGGACAATCAGCAGGGCCTCATTTCCTGGTGGTGGTCTTGGCAAGTGTCTCTGGCTTCTGTCTGGTTCACAGGGAATGTTTGTGGGATAGGTCACCTTCTGCAGGGGGAGGGGTGCTGGTGGCCTGTAGGTCCTGTGGCAGGGCCTCCTGCCCACTAGTTGCAGCGGACGTGGAGGGCTGGTCAATGGACTGGCTAGTGGTAGGGGCCTGCTGCTGTGCTGTTGCCTCCTTCATGATGTTGGCCATGTCTGCCAGGCCTTCAGGAGACCGAAGGTCCTTTCAACAATCCTCCTGGTATGCCCATGAGCATCATTGTACCTATTCTCAGCCCCTGTTTGCGGATTCCTAACAGGGGTCAGGGGTCAGGAGACAGGACAGGTTTGGGTAGCTGGAAACACCTGCAAGAAGTGAGGGGCAAACATTAGCCTTGCACAATGACAGGGGGTATGACTCCTGAAGGCATTCACTGACATATATTGAGTGGGGAATCGGGCTCACCTATAAGCCACACTCTGTGCCACTGTAGTTGTGCTATCAGCTGTGGGACACTGCTATTCCTCAGGACAAAGGCATCATGCACTGACCCAGGATACTTGGCAGTGACGTGGGAGATGTACTGGTCAGCAAAGCAGACCATCTGGACATTGAGTGAGTGGAAACTCTTCCTAGTCCTGTACACCTGTTCATTTGTCCGGGGGGGGGAGGGGACTAAGGCAATATGGGTCCCGTCAAAGGCCCCAATAACATGTGGTATATGTCCCATTGCATAGAATGCAGCATTCACAGTGGGCAATTCAAATACCTGGGGGAATGTGATGTAGCTGCACATGTGTTTGAGCAAGTTTGCCAAAACCCTTGCAAGCACAATCGAGAACATTAGCTGTGACATTCCTGCAGCCAAGCCCACTGTCACCTGAAAAGAGCCTGTTGCCAGGAAATGGAGCACTGATAGTATCTGCACAAGAGAGGGGATTACTGTGGTGCAAAAGATAGCAGGTAGCAGATCAGGCTCATACTGTGACCACAGCTCTGTGATTGTGGCCCTATCCAGACGGTAGGTGAGTATGATGTGCCTGTCCTCCAGTGTAGCCATGTCCACAAGAGATCTGTACACGGGTGCTTGCCTCCTCCTCCCAGTCCTCCGCAGTGGTTGGTACCTAGGGATCCAAAAGTAAGAAGGGAGTGACAACAGGAACTATGAACACACTACATCAGTGTACACAGAGCATGTTTGTATGTTGGACACTGGAATTGTCTAGGTGTGTACATCCAACAACAATGACGCACTTTTAAATCAGTAAATGTGTACTAGCAGTAAAAAATGGCAACCACCTGTCCTGTATGCAGGGACAGGGGGAAGTGACCTCACTCCGCCGGTGTTAGGCGTCATGGACGGGAGGTGGTGTGCACCGCTGTGCAATTTCTCATTGCCAACATGGGTCTCTATGGAGTATAGGAACCAATGATGATCAAACCTGGCGGTGACGGTGTTCACTACAGCGGCCGTGACTGCCATTTTCTTTCTACCCCTTCACTTGATTCATGACTTTCCACAGGACCACATCTCTGCTGTGTCTGGAACCTGCCATGGCCCATGCAAATGAGGAAAGGGCCCCACCCTTCATTTCTCCCAGCCCTGCATGGACACCCATCACCAAAGCATGCACAGCATTGGGAAACTAACAATCACACAATATATCACCATACACAAGCAAAAGGTGGCAGGGCAACATCAGCGATAGAAGAGAAGCGAGGGATGTACAATATGTCACAGACATGAAGCATAAAACATCACTTACATCCCCACAGGTGCCCCAGCCAATGTCAGCGGAGCGGAGGCGCCACGACTATCCATTCCCATAACAGAAGATGCCCCCAGAGGGATGCCCATGAATTGGTATAGCATGCATTGCTTGGCATTGGGGTTAGTCATCTGTGTAGGTGCAGTATGTGGGATGTAGTGGAGTGATGGGAGTGAGGGTGAGTGGTGAGATGACATGCAGGTATGGGGGTGACTAGTAGTAAATGTTGGCTCACCAGTGTCCAGTCCTCCGGCTACTCCAGTGAGTCCCTCAGGATGCAGTAATGCCAAGACTTGCTCCTCCCATGCTGTGAGCTGTGGGGGAGGAGGTGGTGTCCATCGCCAGTCCTCTGTACGGCGAGCTGGTGCCTTGCTGCTATGGAATATACCTTCCCCCGTAGGTCGTTCCACCTCTTCCTGATGTCGTCCCTTGTTCTTGGATGCTGTTCCACGGCGTTCACCCTGTCCACGATTCTCCACTATAGCTCCATCTTCCTTGCAATGGATATTTGCTGTACCTGTGCTCCAAACATTTGTGGCTCTACCCTGACTATTTCCCGCACCACAATCCTTAACTCCTCATCAGTGAAAAAGGGGTGCCTTTATAGGGACATGGGTGTTGTGTGGTGTGTGATGGTGAGAGTGTGTTGAGTAATGTGGTGGGGTGTGTGTTGTGGGGTGCGTGAGGGATGTATGGGTGTAAGTAATGTGTGTATCTAGCTGTCTCAGTGGCCTTGATGTCAGTCTGGTGGCAATAATTTGTATTCGTAAAGGGTTGTGGGTAATGTGGGTGTGTGTTTTATAGTGCGGTGGGTGTGTGTGGTGTGTGTATAAGTGTCAGGTATGTGTTTTTAGTATTGGCCAATGTAGTGTTGTTTTGGATGTGGGTGTCCATTCTGAGCGCTGTGTATGTACCGCCATTGGTTTACCGCCATTAGTTTATCGCCGTTGAATGTCCACAGTGGTGATTCGTGGGTCATAATGTGGTGGGCATTGTTTTGTTGGCGTAACGGTATGGTTGTTCGTACTGCCACTTTATCACTGACCTTTGGGCTGACAGATTTGTGCACGTGGCTGTATTCTGTCAGATTGGTGTTTGTGTGTCAAAACATGGCGAACGGATATTCCCCACTGCGGCGGTATGTTGGTGGCCATCACCACGGTGGTAAGCGGGATTTACCGCCAATGTCAAAATGAGGCCCGTTATCTTGCTAGACAGCTGGAAGGCCTTGGTTCAGTCTGGGCGCCTCTCCTGACTTTAGGTAGCTGAAGGTGAGCTTCATCACCGGAGAGCACAGATCTATACGCTCTATCAGGTCTAATGCCTGAGCTCCCTGACGGCTAAATTGGACTACAACCTTGGAGATACACTTTCGAACTCTGCATAGGGTCACGCATTGCAACAGTTCTTCAATTTCATTCACGGAACATTCATTATACTGTGTGTTTAGGTGCCACGTACCCCCAGCCCATCTAAAATGCTCTAGAGTTGTGACAGTGCAGCATTTACCATATGGTGTGTTATTGCTTTGTCATTGCTGGGCAAATATAACTGATCGTTTCATAGAGTGTATGGTGTGAGGGATTTAAAATCGCCCAGCATATGTTTTCTAGGGTCTGCGACCAACACTAAAACTCATAGGTGTACCATTCATGTTTTAAATGTAGTATTAGTCTTGGCTCAATACCAGATAGTTATGCATTGGAGATTCCCTAGTGCCCGAACTCTTTGAAATTGATGCTGAACTTAATGAGATATGCCAGGATCGAACTGGTCTCATGATCTAAGTGGAGGAAGGGTGGGGGGGACCTATGCGCATACCAAAGTGGGAACCGTTCTTAATGGCCATGGCTCCCAAATAAGACAACGGAAGTCACACACCAATTAAGTTCAGTCGCACGTCTGACACGTTGTCAGGCGCAACTGTCAAGACATTTCCTCATCGATCTGCACTTAGACATCGATACTGTACTGCACCACACGTCACTTCTTTTGTCCTCTTTTCATTTAATGTTTTGTTTGCGGGATGACAAACAGGGATAGAGACATGGGTGAGATTGCTCTTCTTAGCGACCTGTGGCTCATTGTTTGGGCACTTTAAGTGACACTTTTTAAATGTTAATAAAGAACTAATTAGAAAAAAGTGCACTTATGGCCTGCGGTTGTCTACATTTTCTGCAATGACTGACATATGAATGGCCCCTAGACTACAATGTATTCGGTCACGCAGAATTGGACAACTAGTAGCTGGACAGACGTTGTACACAAATCAAACCTTGATTGAAGGGCTTAAACGTCAATCAATCAATCACAGACATTTATAGAGTGCGCTACTTACCCCTTAGGGTTCCAAGGCGCTGAGGGGGTGGGGGGAGACTGCTACTGCTCGAAGAGCCAGGTCTTGAGGAGTCTTCTCAAGGCGAGTAGGTCTTGAGTCTGTCGAAGGTAGGTAGGGAGCGCCTTCCAGGTCTTGGCGGCGAGGTAGGAGAAGGATCTGCCGCCGGAGGTGGTTCGTTGGATGCAGGGGACGATGGCGAGGGCAAGGCTTGCGGATCGCAGTTGGCGTGTCGGTGTGTAGAAATTAAGTCTGTCGTTGAGGTAGGTGGGGCCGGCGTTGTGGAGTGCTTTGTGTGCGTGGGTAAGGAGCTTGAAGGTGACCCTTTTGTCGACGGGAAGCCAGTGGAGCTCTTTGAGGTGAGGGGTGATGTGGCTGTGGCGGGGTGCGTTGGTGATGAGTCGGGCTGAGGTGTTTTGGATGCGTTGGAGTAGTTGGAGGATTTTTGCTGGGATTCCTGCATAGAGTGCGTTGCCGTAGTCCAATCTGCTGCTGACGAGGGCGTGGGTCACTGTCTTCCTGGTGTCGGTCGGGATCAACTTGTAGATCCTGCAGAGGGTGCGGAGGGTGTTGTAGCAGGAGGAGGTGACGGCGCTGACTTGTCTGTCCATGGAGAGTGCGGAGTCGAGGATGAATCCCAAGTTGCGGGTGTGGTCGGTGGGCGTCGGATCCGTTCCAAGGGTGGTGGGCCACCAAGAGTCATCCCAGATGGAGGAGGATGTCCCTAGGATGAGGATTTCTGTCTTGTCGGTGTTGAGTTTCAGGCGGCTATTTCTCATCCAGTCGGCGACTGCTTTCATTCCTTCGTGGAGGTTGGCTTTGGCGGTGGCGGGGTCGTTGGTGAGGGAGAGGATGAGCTGGGTGTCATCGGCGTAGGTGATGATGTTGAGGTCGTGACGGCAGGCCACTTGTGCGAGGGGGGCCATGTAAATGTTGAACAGCGTTGGGCTTAAGGAGGAGCCCTGGGGGACGCCGCAGATGATGTTGTTGGCTTCTGAGCGGAAGGGTAGGAGGTGGACGGTCTGTGTTCTGCCGGAGAGGAAGGATGGAGGCGTGATAGTAGGGTGCGGTGGCAGACTGTGTCGAAGGCCGCTGAGAGGTCTAGGAGGATGAGGGCGGAGGTCTCGCCGTGGCGAGTTGACGTCTGATGTCATCTGTGGCGGCGATGAGGGCGGTCTCGGTGCTTTGGTTGCGTCTAAATCCAGTTTGTGAGGGGTCGAGGACGTTGTTGTCTTCGATGTGGCGTGTCAGTTGAAGGTTGACGACCTTTTCTGCTACTTTTGCTGGGTTGGGGAGGAGGGAGATGGGGCGGAAGGTCTTGAGGTCCTTGGGGTCGGCTTTGGGTTTCTTGAGGAGGGCGTTGATGTCTGCGTGCTTCCAGCTTTCTGGGAAGGTGCCTGTTTCGAAGGAGGCGTTGATGATCTTGCGGAGTTGGGGCGCGATGATAGAGTCGGCTTTGTTGAAGATGTGGTGGGGGCAGGGGTCATTCGGTGATCCGGAATGGATGGTGTTCATGATTTTGCGTGTTACATCGTCGTCGACTTTGGACCAGGCGGTGATGGGGTTGGCGATGCTTGGGTTCGAGGTGGTGACGGTGGTGGGCGTGGTGGGGGTGTTGAAACTGCTGTGGATGTCGGCGATCTTGCTGTGGAAAAAAGCGGCGAGGGAGTCGCAAAGTTCCTGAGAGGGCGGGATGTCGTTGATGTTGGCGCTGGGGGCGGACAGTTCCTTTACGATGCGGAAGAGCTCTTTGCTGTCGTGTGCATTGTTGTCTAGGCGGTCTTTGAAGGAGGACCTCTTGGTGGTCCTGATGAGGTGGTGGTGTCGGCGGGTGGCGTCTTTGAGGGTTACGTGGTTGTCCGGTGTGCGATCTTGGAGCCATTTCTTTTCCAGTTTCCTGCACGTGCGTTTGGAGGCCAGGAGTTTGTCGGTGAACCAGGAGACTTTCTTGCTGGCGAGGTTGCTGGGGGGTTTCTTCAGTGGGGCGAGGATGTTGGCGCAGTCGATGATCCATTGTCTGAAGTTGCAGGCCGCGGTGTCTGGGTCGGTGGGCTCGTTCGGTGGGTTCTGGGAGAGGGTGCTGAGAAGTTGTTCTTCGGTGACTTTGCCCCAGTTGCGGCGGGGGAGTTGGCGGCTGTGGTGGTGTGCGGTGTTTTTGTTCTAGGTGAAGTGGATGCAGTGATGGTCGGTCCAGTAGGGTTCGGTGGTGTCTTTGAAGGTAACGTGGTCGCTGGTGGAGAAGATGGTGTCCAGTGTGTGTCCGGGGGTGTGGGTTGGTGACGAGTTGTCTGAGTCCGAGGTTCGTGAGGTTGCTGATCAGCGTGGTGGAGTTGTGGTCGTTGTTGTTCTCGAGGTGAAAGTTGAGGTCCCCGAGGAGGATGTAGTCCGTGGAGGCGACTGCATGGGTGCTTGCGAGGTCAGCGATGGCGTCACAGAACTGGGCCCGTGGTCCAGGGGGTCTGTAGACGAGCGTTCCTCTGAGGGTGGTGTTGGGGTCGGTGTGGATCCGGAAATGTAGAAGCTCTGCGGTGTTGAAGTGGTCGTCGGTGTGGGTGGTGATCTTGAGGGAGGATTTGTGGACGATGGCGAGTCCTCCTCCGTAGCCGTTGATGCGGTCCCTGCGGGAGATCTTGTATCCGTCTGGGATGGCGATGTCTGGCGCGGATGAGTCGTTCCACCATGTCTCGGTCAGGAAGGCTACGTCCGGGGTGGTGCTGTCGAGCAGGTCCCAGAGTTCTACGCGTGTTTGCGTGCGGAGTGGGTGTTCAGGAGTATGCAGCGGAGGAGGTTCGGTCTGGTGGTCGTTGGCTTGGAGGTTCGGTCGCAGGAGAAGTGTCAGTTGCGGCAGGCGAAAGGACCGTGGGTGTGCTTCGGGGCGGCTTGGTAGCAGTGTTGGTTTTGGTTTCGGTCGTTGTTGAGTGCGTGGAGGGAGGCGGCGTCGTAGCTGAGCCTCGGCGGAGTGCAGAGCGGAGGGCGAGGTCCAGGGGTTCTGGCGCTGGGCGCGGTCCGGGCGCGGACGGGCGCAGACGGGCGCGGTCGTGCAGACGGGCACGGTCGCACAGCAACCTGCATTAAGAGGGGGTGGAGGGAGGGAGGAGGAGCTGGGGGCGGGAGGGGGGCGGGGCCGAAGCAGCAGGAAAATGGGCGAGGGAGCGGCGAGTGCGGAGGGGGGTTGGAAATGACGCTACGTAGCTAGAGGGGAGTGGAGGTGGGAGGGCAGGGGGTATAGAGTAGGGGAAAAAAGTCAGGAAAGCGGGCGGATGGCGCTGGATTGGGGGTGGGGGGTCAGAGGAGGAGGGAGACGCGCAAGGGGAGAGAGCGAGATCAAGCGCACAGAGGACAAAAACAATAAAGTGACTACTAGGCAATACAGATACAGATACAGAACACAGATACTAGTGAATACAGTGGGCACAACAGAGACAACAACACAACAGAGACAAAACGAAGAGACAAATGAAGTGAATACAAACACGACAGAAGCAAACCTTACTGCCCACCACTGGGCCACCAGGGATGAGGCGCAGACGGGGGCCTGAGGGTGGAGGAGGGCCTCGAACACGGGCAGCAGCGGCACTCAGGGACAGAGCACCTGCAGGGTGTGCTGCGCGGCGGGGGAGCGTCCTGTCCTGACAACAAGGTAAGAGAAAGCAACCTCGAAGCGCAGCGACCTGCATTAAGAGGGGGTGGACGGAGGTAGGAGGACCTTGGGGTGGGAGGGTGGGCGGGGCTGAAGCGGCAGGAAAACAGGCGAGGGAGCGGCGAGTGGGGGGGGTGGAAATAACGCTAGGTAGCTAGAGGGGAGGGGGAGGTGGGAGGGCAGGGGGTGTAGAGTAGGGGAAAAAAGTCAGGGAAGCGGGTGGATGGCGCTGGATTGGGGGTGGGCGGGGTCAGAGGAGGAGGGAGACGCGCAATGGGAGAGAGCGAGATCAAGCGCACAGAGAGGACAAAAACAATAAAGTGACTACTAGGCAATACAGATACAGATACAGAATACAGATACTAGTGAATACAGTGGGCACAACAGAGACAACAACACAACAGAGACAAAAACTAAGAGACAAACGAAGTGAATACAAACATGACAGAAGCAAACCTTACTGCCCACCACTGGGCCACCAGGGATGAGGCGCAGGCGGGGGCCTGCGGGTCGAGGAGGGCCTCGAACATGGGCAGCAGCGGCAGTCAGGGACAGAGCACCTGCAGGGTGCGCTGCGCGGCGGGGGGAGCGTCCTGTCCTGACAACAAGGTCAGAGAACGTTTGGGCTTACAAACCTTTCCATGCTGCATTCTGGATGGAGTAAAACATAATTCTGTACAGATTGTCAGTGTGTGTAATTACCTATCTGAGACCATTTCTTTGACTATGCTATCAGTAACGGCATTGGGCTCAATTTAGACACTAGGAAATGTTTCACTGGTCTACCAGGGGGCAGAAGTCATGGCCTCAGCTATGCTGGTGGTGGACCATTTGCCCATTTAGAGATCTCCGCCTGCATGGCATGGACATCATTTAGGGGTTGCCAGGGGTTACAACTGCGACCCCTGGCTTGCCCTCTGTGACCCCTGGCATTGCCGTTGCCTTTGCGACCCCTGACTTCAGAGGTGGCAAAATCAGTGCCAGGAACACATAGGCAGCTGGCCCTTGCCGACATCGGTTGGAGCTCCACCTTCATTGTTTTTTGTCAAGTTTTTATTACACTAATAGTGAATAATACTGCATTAGCCACTCTTAGGCCCATTTTTATACTTTTTTAGTGCTGCATATGCGTCATTTTTGGACGCAAAAACGGTGCAAACTTACATAATACAATTGTATTTTGTAAATTTGCGCCGCTTTTGCGTAAAAAATTATGCAAAAGCGGCGCTAAAAAAGCATAATTATGGGCCTTAGTGTAATTAAAAAATGGTGTACAGTTAGATGGAATATAACCCTCCCTAGCAGCTGTGTAAGTAAAAAATGCTTTTAAATGTATGCTGTGTGCGTGTTTGCTGGTGAGAGTGTGTTTGCGTGTGTGAGTGAAAGTGAAGGTCAAATGGCATGTGATCTCACTTCGCTACCCCTGGCGTTTTGGTGAATTGACGTTCATGCTGCCTGTGTGATCTCTGTACTGTGAAGGAAGCCCTCCTGCAGCAGCTCCCTTCACAGCAGTGCAGGTTAGCCAAGTGGGCGTAACGTTTAAAACACATGTGCAGCAAACCTTTTGGATAGGAACAATACACTTGTAAAGCAGTTTATTTTCTCTAATCAGCCCTATTGCAACGGAGTTATTCTGGAAGGTGTCTCCCTGTGTGCTGCCATGCTCCTCGTGGCACACACGGGCACAGAAAATCAGTAAAGGTCATCCTGCCCTCAATCTTGCAGAACTACCGGCACCATCACCCAGGGGCATGTGGAAGAAGGACCACCAGGTCAGAAGTTGACATTGAGTAAGCCAGCTGAGGACCAGAGGTTTCCGCAGATCCAAACAAGGAGGGCAAACCAAAAGGTTTAGCAGGACTTAAAAAAACACCAATTAACATCATTCATCTCTCTCGCTGCTAAATGCTAAATCAGGCCTTAAAGTATAACAGTCCCTTCTTTTATTTCACTGCCCAAATCTGATTACACCTTTGCTGGTTTTCAATTCATCCACCAAAAACTAAGCTGTGTCTGCGAGGAAAATAAGACATTTTAATTCGGAATGTGATAAGGATCATCCTATTATATCGATGGAACGTGAGTTGCTAATAGATGGCCAGTCACAGAGATACTGGCAAATGTGTTTAAAAAAAGCATTGGTAAATGCAACAGGTTTCGCATATCTACCATCATTTTGAGGTCCACAATGTATGGATGTGCTTTTTGCATGCACTGGCACGAAAACCTTGGTCGAGAGAGAGAAGGGATCCTTAAAGAAGTATATTAAGTATTATGTGGCTGGAGAAAAAAACAAGAAAAAATGCCTGAAAAATGCAAAAATGCTTCTACCTCAGCATAATTCGGATATTTAATTTCACTTTGGCAAGCTAAGACATAAACACTATCAAGCTTGTGACTCAATTGGTTCACTCAAGACCTTCTCAACCTTGGTGATTTTTATTCATGTGCACACTTACTCCAGGGCCAGAGCACATAAAACGGGAACTGGATGAGAGTACAAAAGTGTTTCGCACAGTACCATCCTGTGTGAAGTGCTTTGTTGTTTACCCTTGAGAGAGCGTAATCTAATTATTACCTATTTTAGATGTGAAATGCTTATACTTAACAATGCTGCATTAATAGTCATAAAACATTATTAATTTGAATGTATTCTAAAACATACTTATAAATGTAAAGTTATTATTGTACACATATACTAATGTCGATTTTAAGAAATAATTGCTTGCATTATGATTAATTGAATATGCTAACACCTACGAAGATTGCATTATTAGAATTCATAAGTCTTAAATTAGCGTGAGCTGAAAAACTTAGCTGTGTAGCTCTCATATTAAAGCATATTTTTCTGTTCCTCCAGTGTGCTGATTCGCAAAAGGCTATGACCCAGCATGTGTTCTTTTCTTTGTTTTATGTTGCAAGTGAGGATTTTTCTCACTCGCATATTAGCTGCCTTAGTATAAGTTTTATACGTTTTTGCAACACTTTTTGAAACATCCAAGGACAATCAACCATGGAAAAGAGAACTTTTGACCTGAAGAACGTGCCAGAGAATGAAGTAACCCCGGATGTGCCACCTACGAAAAACGTCAATTATGAAGACCAATCAAAGTGTTATAAATTATCGTGGGGTGACAAGTACATTACTTAATGTATAATTTGGTAGGTTAAAGATAGTGGGGTGTAGCGACTATCCAATAGAATTTTGGGGGAAGGTATTGCGAGAAAGGGATAAAAACCCATGACACAGAAGACTCGAGAGAACTAGGTAGGGAATGATATCGATTGCATCCAGAAACTCTGTCACTCTGTTTGGTGATTTGAGACTTGAAATAAACCATCCTTATCCATAGCCTGCCCCATTACACTTCTCCTCCTTATGAGGGAAGTGTCCCCTGTTCCTTAGACGAGATAGACTGACGGCGATCTGATTGATGTCCTGAAGACGAAGACTGATCCTGAATGCTGACTCATTCTGAGGAGGGTAATTATGACAATTGCTATTGTGATTTGTCTACATGCTTTTCCTTTCTAGGTACCAACTGCTGTATTTTTGGATAGAGTCCCTAGTCAGATGTTTTCTAAATTAGTGTTCTAAATTGTTTTGCATGAAGTCCAACATGCTAATGCTAATTAGTGGTTAGATTAGGTGTTCACTTTGACTGACGCAAACGGACATGACTGACATTGTGCTATGCTGAACTGGGACTTATATGATGTTCTATGCATTCTGATCTGTGTATCTCTTACGTTAGTGCTTTCATGTTTGTGATCTTTGCATTGTCAAAATCTTATCACAACTGCCATATTGTGACTATGCTCTTTTGCTTCATGGTTCTGAGATTAATACACTTGCTATTAGATTGTCATCTATAGGGAATAAAATTCACAAAACTCCAATACAGGTGTGGTTATTCGTGACTGAAAGGTCATGGTTGCGCCGACAGTTTAACCAATGTCTAAAGTGAAGTATATTGTGGTGATATATGTTGATAATATCATTGATATATTGCTTGACATATTGATCAGTTATCTCGTTCTACGGTGTCTCACCACTGGATCAAAAGATTCATCGGCCTAAAACGAGTCCTAATGTGTATAAATTGACATAGAAGGACGTGTTAACAGTTCTGGTAGCAGAGCGACGGTTTGGCCCTTGGGGGCCCTAGGACGGAGATTAATTGTTTAATTTGTTTTTCTGTGATAATGCAATTCGGAGGTATGATGGGTTTCTAAATTCACCATGGCTTTCCCGGGATCTCGGAGCCTGCCTAAATGAGTTGGGAATGTTCTTGGCGCCATAATATGTGTGGCTAGGGTTCTTGCGCTTGCCTAAGCTTATGCATTGTGCAGATGATTGTGGAAAAACTGTGTGAATTAGGCCAAATTAAGTGTTGTTTAGCAGGAGTAGGCGTACTCCACAGTATGGGAGTAGGGAAGTCGGCGTACTTCATGTAAATGTAAGCGCTTGTTGCTCAAAATTATCTATGTGGTTGGTTGTTGTGTACGGACCTGTCGAGGTCTAAGACTCCGGAGTATAAAGATAAATGTGGTTTATGTTGTAATCTGTGCGGTTTAACAGGTCAATCGGGCGTGGTTGACAAGTCGAGTTTGAGTTATAATGTGTGTATGAAACCTTCAATGGAGATTTGACAAATTCTAAAGTGCACTAGAAGGAGTCATTGACAAGTTGAGAGTAGAATTTGCGGGTCGAATTCTGCTTGCATATGCGGGAACTGATAAGGAGAGAGTAGCGGCTGAGGCTTCAAGTGAAATCTCTGTAAAGTTCTGAAGCGAATGTGTTACCCTTCCTGTAGTAAACCGACAGATTTGTGTTGTCATTTTAAGGTGCTCGCAATAATTTGCATTAGTTTGTGAGAGTTGTAGGGGTTCAGTGAGGAGCGGACAAGCCGCAAGACTTTGTCAGCTGCAGTGTCTGTGAGTGTGACGTCAGTGGTGCCGCGCTGAGATACGTCAGATGTCGAGAGGGGTCGCGCACGGATTTGCTGCCGTCCGTGAGAGACAATAGGTTGGGAAAGGAAGGTGAAGAGTGTCCTGGGAACTAAGCCATTTCTGATTGAATACGAAATAAGAGAATCGCAAAATGAATTTTGTCAAAGCATTCAAGAGCGCTCTAAAGGGAGATGTATATATTGTTGCAACCGATGGGGAACCCACACCACCTGAGGGTACTCCAGCTTATACGGTTATGGAAGAGAAAGGTGTCACGCCTTGTTTATGGATGAAACAGTGGCGCAAATTAACAGAAAAAGAAGGGTGTCTAGCGTTCCCAGAACATGGGACGTTTAATCCAAAGGTACTAGAAAATCTGAGGTGGATGTTAAGTACACAGAAACCACCTCCGAGACCGGCACAATATGAGGCTTTGGCGATTTGGGACTTGATGGCTCTTAAACATAGACAAGAAAGGTTTCAGAGAAGACTGAGAAGGGCAGAAAAATCCTATGCAGAAGCTAAATGGGACAATGAGAGCAAAATGTGGAGACGGGGTATTGTAGACGGGTTGAAGTTATTCCCAGCAATAACTCAGGAGAAGAAACACAGAGAAAGAAAGCCTCTTGTAAAACCGATAAAGACTCAGGCAAATCTAAAGAAAATAAAAGATCTTGGGAAGAGGACGATGATTCAGACGATGAGGAATTTATGGATAGATTGTTACATGATCGTCCGCCACCATATGCGGTGAGCGACAGTGCTCCAAGTACTAGCTTGGATCCTGGGAACCAGACGTAGGAAAAGGGAGTTACTGATACGGTACAGACTAGCGATACAGCTTTGATACAGAATGCTGTCAGTGTACCCACTGCACCCGACATGCCGATACAGTTGCAACCTCCACCACAGATAAAGAGAATCTATCCTGATGTCCCGGTGCTTGAAACTACTACGAATTTGATAGTGCCGCCAGACCCGATATACACGAAGCCAAAGCTAATACAGATTGAATCGACTCCAAAATTAATGTCCCAACCACCACCACAGTTGATACCAGGGTATAATCCTGTAGCGGGACCACCATTTGTACCTGTTCCGGGTACGTTGGAACAGACCTATGGTGTTGAGGCTCCAAGAGGTTTGGGTCCAGGTCAGACACCTGCTGCAATATCGTTACCCATTACTGTTGGTCCCTCAGTACCATTGTACGCACAAGGTAAAACAGGGGTGTGTGATCAGGGAGTGATGACTCAGGAAGCGATAAGAGGAGGGCCTATGGGAACTCCACAGATAATGGCCCTTAGCAAGTAAATGAGCCACCGAGACCCTTAATGGACCTTAGTCCAGTGGGGGCACCTCTCGAAGCAATGCGTCATGCAGGGTTGGGAGTTTTAACTCCCCAAATCATGAGTACGAATACTTCGCATTCTCCAATGATACATGCAGGGAACATTTCATTACAGTGTTTTACAGTACAGCAGTTAAATGAATGGTTAGGGAAAACCTATACTTCACAAAAGACTGCAGTGACTACAGTTGAACCTGAGAAAGAAAAAACAGATGAATACCTGAACCTTGTGCGACTAGGGGCGGAAGCTGCCGAGTTAGTAGAAGGGACAATGGGAGTAAATAGATTGGAGTCATACACAGAGGCAGAATTGAGATACTTGTGTCCCAAGATTACCAAAGAAGTAGGCAAAGTACATCAGAGATTAGCGAATTTAGCAGACAAATACAATATTGATATCAGAAACACTAAGCATTTGAAAAGGAGTTACAGATTAGACTTTGATTCAAAAGATTTTTAACACATGAGATATGCAGGCATGAAGGCACATCTGAGAGAACTGTTGCAGAGCGCACAAATTTGGGGTGCATTGGAGAAATGGGAAGGCCGATGGGCAAAGAAAAGAGATAAGGGAAAGGGTGATAGCCCAGGGCCTAATCAAGCTAGAACCTTGCCTGATTTGGAATCGGTAAAAATATTGCCTATGAGAGAGACAGCGGGTGGTGTTCTAATACATGTGCCATGGACTAGAGGAGATATTCTATCCTTTACAAACAATTATCCCAGATTAAGAGAGAAGCTGATCGAGTGGTATCAACAAACGGACAGGTTTGTGAAACTTGCAAAGTGTCTCTGGGAAGACTTGAATACTTTGTTTGAGATCATTGTTCCGCCTGATTTGTGGCTTGAGTGCAAGAGAGGGGTAGATTGGCCGACAAAGGAGCCGGCGAGAGATAAGGTAACCGGAGCACCTTCAGAAGAGGTATTGAAATATTATCATAAAGTGATTGAATTTTTGAAACAAAAAGTGTTGCCGAAGGTGACCGATTGGCAGAAAATCGACCGGACCTCTCAAGAGGTTAAAGAGTCAATTCATGCTTATTACGATAGATTGTTAAAAGCGTTTAAGCATTACAGTGGTACTGAGACAATTGAACCAAAAGACATGAATCACCTTGTGTTTAGATTCGTCGAAGGATTGAAACTGGAGGTTAGTCAAATGATTAAGAATCATTTGATTTGTTGGCAAGCTAAACCGATTGATGAGGTATTGCAGTATGCAAAGTACTGTAGTGATGAGATCGAGTTGAAGCAGAAAAAGTTAAAGGAAAAGGTGATGGTGATGCAGATAAGGGCTGCACAGGCTGGAATACAGGGAAATGGAGTCCAGCAGATGATACAACAACAACTGCAAATGAATGGTGTGTTTCAGGCACAACCAAGAGGCAGAGGTCGAGGGTTTGTAAACCGCGGTTTGGACATGAATAATGTTGTTGTCCAAAATGATGTTCAAGGGGTGAAAAAGATGTCACCATGTCACGCGTGCGGGGGGCACTGGAAACGGGAGTGCCCGAATATGGTCCAGGATGGTGCAGTTCAGCAGAGCACTAATGTTGGTACATTACAAAATTCACGATGTCCAAAAGTGAGACATCAAAACCCAAATTTTCAGAATAATTTGGTACAAATGCAAGGGGTACAGCCCATGCAGCAGATGCAAATGCCGCATTTTCAGTCAATACAAATGCAACCAGTGCAACAGCAGATTCCTATGGTGCCTACACAGCAAATGCAATTACCAATGGCTCCGATGGGACAGCAACAGGTGATGCTTCCTCAGCTTGTCACAGGCCAGGTAACAAATCAAAACAACACTGTACAACAGTTTCCATTACGAGGAGAAAATGTCATGAATGAGGACTGGTCAGATGATAGTTCAGACAGTGAAGAGTGTAGGCTTGCAGCATCGCTAGAGGTGGATCAGAGAGGCTTATATATAGAGAGGGAAAGGTGATGGGCTATAAGGTTTCATTCTTGGTTGACACAGGAGCTACACGCTCTACAGTTCGAAGTGCAGAAGTCCCAAGATTACCTCTCTCAGGGTGTACTATACGAGTGGTTGGAGTAGCAAATCAGTACCTGACTAACCCGATTACCGATCTGGTACAAGTTGAAATTGGCAACTTCCAAGGGCTACATAGATTTGTTGTATGCGATTCAAGTCAGGTATCCCTACTGGGAAGGGACTTACTGTGCAAGACAAAATGTTCAATTACCTGTTCCAACGATGGAATCGAAGTACAGACAAATAGTGACGATGAGGGAGATGAGAGTCAATTTATAGAGGAAGAAGCAGGGACAAATGAAGACTACCCTTTGATTACTTTATTCCCAATGCATACTTTGATTGACCTATCTGTCGAATTGCAAGGAACAGTAACAGAGAAAGTGTGGGATTTGACCGGGAAAGAAGTAGGATTGATAAAAGGAGTAGAACCAGTCAAAGTACAGATAAAACCAAATGCAGTATTCCCACAGGTGCCACAATATCACATGACCCAGGACGTCCTCATTGAAGTATCACAAATAATTGCAGACTTCCTTAGACAGGGAGTTCTGAAAGAAGTCTTCAGCAGTCCGTGTAACTCTCCCATAATGGGTTTAAAGAAGCCCTGTGGAAAAGTTCAAATTGTGCAAGATTTGCGTAAAATAAATGAAATTGTGATAAAATGCTGCCCTGTGGTACCTAAACCAGCGGTAATCATGTTCCAGGTTTCCTGTGATGCTGAATGGTTTACCGTAGTAGACCTATCACAAGCCTTCTTTTCGATACCTCTTCATGAGGACAGCCAATTTTTATTCAGTTTCAAATTCCTGGACAAGGTGTACAGTTGGTGCAGAATTCCTCAAGGGTTCTCAGAGTCACCATCCATCTTCAATCAGATATTGAAAAAGGATGTGGAACCTCTTGTGCTGCCTTTTAATTCAACACTTGTGCAGTACATCGATGATTTGCTAATTGCATCCAAAACCAGAGACAGTTGTAAATACAATACCATTGCATTACTAAATAACCTAGGAAAGAATGGACACAAGGTATCACCCAGAAAGTTACAATATTGTCAGAAAGAAGTAAAATACTTGGGACATTTGATTGAGAAAGGGTTCAGGAGAATATCAAAAGAAAGAATAACAGCTGTTTTGCAAATGAATCCCCCAACAACAAAAAGAGATGTCAGGATGTTTTTGGGAATGGTGGGCTACTGTCGTCAGTGGATACCCAACTTCTCCATCATCTCAAAGCCGTTAATAAAACTGACATGAAAGGAAGTCAAGGACGAGCCATATACTATAACCCTAGCAAAAGAGGAACTTGAATCATTCGTAGAATTAAAGGAATGCATGTGCAGGGCACCAGTATTGGGAATGCCAGACTACGAGAAACCTTTTCTGTTGTTTTGTCATGAACGTGATGCTTGTTCTTTGTCTGTCTTAACACAGGTCCATGGAGATGCAAATCGCCCTGTAGCATATTTTTCTGCTACCTTGGACCCTGTCGCAGCAGCCTTACTGGGTTGTTTGCGTGCAGTTGCAGCAGTTGGTCAGAGCCTTCTACAATGTGAAGGCATAGTCATGGGATACCCTCTGACAGTAATGGTTCCACATTCAGTTGAAATTCTGTTGACACAAACTAAGACTCAGCACATGACAAATGCACATCTCACTAGGTATGAGACGATCATACTGGGGTCACCGAATGTCACTCTTAAAAGATGCACTGTACTGAACCCGGCAACTTTACTTCCTAATGAAAATGTTGAAATCAAAGATGGGGAAGAATTTGAACATGATTGTCTTGAAGTGACTGAACTGTGTACCAAACCTCGCCCAGACATACAGGATACCGAGTTAAAAGAAAATGATTGCATTATGTTTGTCGATGGGTCCTGTCTAAGAGATTCTGCAGGAACATTGAGAGCCGGTTATGCGGTATGTACCATAACTGGCATTGTCAAAGCCTCCTGGCTCGAGAGAGTGTTTTCTGCACAAGTGGCAGAATTAATCGCCCTTACCAAGGCATGCCACGCAGCTGTAAATTTGAAAGTCACCATCTATACTGACAGCAGATACGGATTCGGAATTGTGCATGATTTTGGCCAACTCTGGTCACAGAGGGGTTTTATGACCTCCTCTGGTTCCCCTGTGAAAAACGGTGAACAAATAAGAGATTTGTTACACGCGATTCAGTTACCTCTCGAAATTGCCGTGGTGAAATGCAGTGCTCACATCAGATCACAAGATTTTGTGTCTATGGGAAACGGCTATGCAGATCAAGTCGCAAGATTTTGTGCACTGAACTGTATATCGTTCAAGGAGCAATGGGAATTGTTACCACAATCTGAAAATGATACATGTTTAAATCTAGCATTATGAGTGGTTGATACCTTAGACGAACTGAAAACATTACAAGGTCGTGCTAGCAAGGAAGAAAAACGTTCCTGGCAAAGAATGCAATGTGTACAAAGAGCTGATGATCTATGGGTTTCAGAGGAGGGAAAATTGGTCTTGCCAAATAGCCTTTTGTGACAGTTTGCCCGGCTCTATCATGGGCAGGCACATATGGGAAGAGATGCCATGATCAGATCCTTTAAGATTGGTTTAATCCAAATTCAGACATGCCGCAGAAATCACTTGCCACAGGTGCGTCATCTGTCAACAGGTGAATGCTGGAAAAGAAACTGTGGTAACTTTGAGCCACATTGGGAGAGCTGGAGGTCCATTCAACAAAATGCAAATGGATTTTATTGAAATGCCTGTTTGTGGAGGATTGAAGTACGTGTTGGTGATTGTGTGTGTTTTCAGTCATTGGATTGAGGCATATCCCACATGTAGGAGTGACAGTTTTACAGTTGCAAAACTACTACTCAGGGAACTGATACCAAGATTCGGGTTTCCGGTTTCTATAGAATCAGATAGGGAGAAACACTTCGACAATGAGGTGATTAAACTTCTGTGTGCCGCACTCAACATTGAACAAAAGCTGCATTGTAGCTATCGCCCTGAAGCATCAGGATTAGTAGAGCAGATGAATGGTACTTTGAAATGAAGGATGGCAAAAATGTGTGCAGCAACAAATATGAAGTGGCCAGATGCCTTACCTCTAGTGCTGATGTCAATGAGAAACACCCCAGACAAGAAAACGGGATTATCTCCCCACAAAATCCTCATGGGCAGAGCTATGAGATTACCAGCAGTACCTGCAACTGCACTAGTGAATATTACAGATGATATGGTGTTGGATTACTGCAAAGGTTTGGCTGACCTAATTTGCTCTTTTTCTCACCAGGTGGAAGCTAACACGTTGCCACCGATTGGCAATCCAGGCCACTCTCTACAAGCCGGTGATTGGGTGGTTCTCAAGAAGCACGTGAGAAAATCGTGTCTAGAACCACATTGGAAAGGTCCGTATCAAGTAATATTAACGACTACTACTTCTGTGAAGTGTGCCGGAGTTCCCAACTGGATACATGCCAGTCATACGAAAAGGGTAACGTGTCCTTTTGAAGAGGAACTTGAAGTTTCCGGCACAGCGACTTCAGGAAGAGAAGTCTCAGAGTCAGAGAACGGTCAGGAAGGAACTGAGACTACCGGAGAGCCCACTGAGAACAGCCTCGTCCCTCAAACTATCAATGAGTTCGAGAGAGGTGACAGAGCACCTATCTCAGTAAAGGCAGCAGGAGAACTAAGCCAAGGAGAAGTTCTCCCAAAAGTAGATGAAAACAGGTTAGAATCTGAGCCCAACATAGAACCAGAAGAAGAAAGAGAAGGAGAAACAGTAGATACAAATCAAAACGTGTCAGAGTTTCCCGAACCAGTTGCAGGTCCGTCAAGAGAAAACACCACATCACAAGAAGATGGTGCTGTCCAATGTTCTGAAGGAAAACATTGAGTAAAGACACATAGAGGTGATAATTGTCCAGACAAGTCGCATCCTAAGATAAGGGAGGTATCAAATGACACCCTAATAGAAGAGAGTGATACCTCACAAGCAGATGATTTGAGTGAAGGAGAACAACAAGGTGAACGAAGATTAAAAAGAAAAAGAATCGCGAACAGAAGATATACAGGTCCTGAATGGGCGTATGCTACAACATCTGAATGGCAACAAGAATTCCTAGCATTCTGTTTTGATCGAGAAGTACCAGGCCAATACTACGATACCTGAAAAAAAAATTCAAAGAAAAACTTGCCTAAATTTGAAAATTTGAAAACTGAAAAGAGAGAGACTCTAGAAACTACTGGAAGTGGCACTAAAACCGAATTTGACTTCTAAAGAAACCTGATTACGACAAGCTGCTAACCTGAATTGACGAAAAGGGTCCTGGAGTGAGTGAAGACGCTGTAATATACGCAGAAAGAAAGAAAAAGAAAAAAAAGGGGGGGTTTATCCTCAAGTTGATTGTTGATCTGCTATACTGATTCTATACAAACATGGCTTACAATAGAAATAGTAGCAAAGGGAGTAAGGTGTGTGGTTGGTTAGGTCTTATAATAGGTGTTGTGTGTGCAGTAATGATTGTAGGAGTGATTGTGGGAATGCCATGGAGGGAGAAAGAAACTATTAATGCAACTTCAAAACCTGAAACTACTACTACACTAACACCGTGGGAGAGATTTGAGCAGGATGCAAGACATATGCATGAAGGGACTAATGCAAAGGGAGAACTATCTACTAATGTCTTCTATCGCTTACTAAACGAATATGTAGATACCATGGATGCGAAAGATTGTTATGTATGTACTAAAATTCCTTTGTCTGTGCAGTAGGGAGTTACCTATCATAGTCTCCCTCTTACTTATGGAATTAGTTGCAGCTTGCTACTAACAAGATTCTATAATCAAGAGCATGTGCAATATTTTTATTCAAACTTGGATGTTGTGTTTTCCTTTGTGCCTGTGATTGAATTCTTAAATAAATTAGCTAAAGAGCACAATATAAAAATAGTTAGAGGATTCTTTGAGCCAACACTTACATTTGGAACTGCTTATGCACATCGCAATAATTTGACTTGCTTATTGTCACCTGTAGAGAAAAGCTTTTTAGATCACACAGATGATAGACGCAAAGTACTGAAAGAAAGGTTAGAAAAAGAATTAGAGAAACGTACCTATGCAAATGATTATGCTTATACTGCTATCAAGACACAAGGCAAATTAGCTATAGATGCATTACACGTAGGTAGGCTCTGTGTATATAGGCCAAAATCTGATCAAGACAATCTGTTTGTGGGTACGAGTGAATGTAGACATGTGTTTTTGTTTCAGAGTAAATGGACCTTTATGTTGAATGGACAAGATCCAGTGATCCCTGGAATCTATTATATCTGTGGGCTAAATGCTTATTACTGTCTCCCTAAGGGATGGTATGGGACATGTTATTTGGGGATAGTATTCCCAAAGATATACCAGATTGATGACTTGAAACAAATACCTAAAACGTCTGAATTACAACATCCTAGACAAAAACGAGAATCAGTGGCGGATGTCATTGGTGATACATTTGGAGCCATAATCCCATCAGTAGGGGTTATCTTGAATTCCATGAAAATCCAGAAGTTGTCTACTATAGTGGATAACATGTTGACAAATTTTATAGGAGCTATACTCCTGATGGATACTGAACTTGCTGCAGAAAAAGCTATGACTCTTCAAGATCGGCTTGCTTTAGACATTCTTTTAGCAAAGAGTGGAGGAGTCTGCAAAATGCTTAATGAGCGTCATTGTTGCTCATTTATACCTGATAACAGTAAGAAAATTAGAAGCATGCTTACTAACCTTACTAGAGATAGTACAGATTTGAAGGATCTGAAAGAACTTGGTGTTTGTGAGAAATTTGGAAAGGGAATTGCCCGAGTCGGAAGCTGGTTTACCAACATTTGGAATGGGGTACTTGCAAAAATATTAATGGGTCTATTAATTATTCTGGTTTGTCTATTAGGATTATGGGGGGCATGTAAAATTAATGACAAAGTAAAAAGAAATTGGACTAAAAGAGCCAGAAAAAATGAAGACAGTGAGAGAGAGAAAATGTTCAATGAAATATGGGAAAGCTCACATTAAGGGCAAGATGTTGAAATGCGTATTATGCGCAAGGTGAAAAATTAAAAATGAAAAGATCAAAGAAAGATTTGTGTGATGACGAGCGTCATCAGAGGAGGGACTGAGAGAGCGTAATCTAATTATTATCTATTTTAGATGTGAAATGCTTATACTTAACAATGCTGCATTAATAGTCATAAAACATTATTCATTTGAATGTATTCTAAAACATACTTATAAGTGTAAAGTTATTATTATACACATATACTAATGTCGATTTTAAGAAATAATTGCTTGCATTATGATTAATTGAATATGCTAACACCTACGAAGATTTCATTATTAGAATTCATAAGTCTTAAGTTAGCGTGAGCTGAAAAACTTAGCTGTGTAGCTCTCATTAAAGCATATTTTTCTGTTCCTCCAGTGTGCTGATTCGTAAAAGGCCATGACCCAGCATGTGTTCTTTTCTTTGTTTTATGTTGCAAGTGAGGATTTTTCTCACTTGCATATTAGCTGTCTTAGTATAAGTTTTATACGTTTTTGCAACACTTTTTGAAACATCCAAGGACAATCAACCATTGGAAAGAGAATTTTTGACCTGAAGAACATGCCAGAGAATGACGTAACCCCGGATGTGCCACCTGCGAAAAACGTCAATTATGACCAATCAAAGTGTTATAAATTATCGTGGGGTGACAAGTACATTACTTAATGTATAATTTGATAGGTTTAAGATAGTGGGGTGTAGCGACTATCCAATAGAATTTTGGGTGAAGGTATTGCAAGAAAGGGATAAAAACCCATGACACAGAAGACTCGAGAGAACTAGGTAGGGAATGATATCGATTGCATCCAGAAACTCTGTCACTCTGTTTGGTGATTTGAGACTTGAAATAAACCATCCTTATCCATAGCCTGCCCCATTACACTTCTCCTCCTTATGAGGGAAGTGTCCCCTGTTCCTTAGACGAGATAGACTGACGGCGATCTAACTGATGTCCTGAAGACGAAGACTGATCCTGAATGCTGACTCATTCTGAGGAGGGTAATTATGACAATTGCTATTGTGATTTGTCTACATGCTTTTCCTTTCTAGGTACCAACTGCTGTATTTTTGGATAGAGTCCCTAGTCAGATGTTTTCTAAATTAGTGTTCTAAATTGTTTTGCAGGAAGTCCAACATGCTAATGCTAATTAGTGGTTAGATTAGGTGTTCACTTTGACTGATGCAAACGGACATGACTGACATTGTGCTATGCTGAACTGGGACTTATATGATGTTCTATGCATTCTGATCTGTGTATCTCTTACGTTAGTGCTTTCATGTTTGTGATCTTTGCATTGTCAAAATCTTATCACAACTGCCATATTGTGACTATGCTCTTTTGCTTCATGGTTCTGAGATTAATACACTTGCTATTAGATTGTCATCTATAGGGAATAAAATTCACAAAACTCCAATAAAGGTGTGGTTATTCGTGACTGAAAGGTCATGGTTGCGCCGACAGTTTAACCAATGTCTAAAGTGAAGTATATTGTGGTGATATATGTTGATAATATCATTGATATATTGCTTGACATATTGATCAGTTATCTCGTTCTACGGTGTCTCACTACTGGATCAAAAGATTTATCGGCCTAAAACGAGTCCTAATGTGTATAAATTGACATAGAAGGACGCGTTAACACCCTCAAAGCAGTTTAGTCTTGTTGTTTGTACAGCACGTGTGCACATCCTTGTTGCATATTTTGATCTCATGCTGTGCTATACAGGTGGCCATTCACTCACACCATCTCCTGATCCATATGTGCACATATTTATAAGAGATCAAAACAGAAGCACTGCTACCAGATTAACACTGGGGTGCGTAATAATAAAGTGCAGCAGCGAACACAGACCTGGGGCTCTATGAGATGGCTGCACCACTGTACAGCATGAATACATGGGCACAAGCTAGACATGCCACTGATTAATCACTCAGACTCGTCAATGTCACAAGGCACTACTGCACACCACTGTGCATACTGAGGACATCCACTCTGCTGTAGCAATTATACAAATAAAAAGCAATATACATTGCAGTGCATACACATTGCATATTTTTGTGGCTAGGCTCGACTCTGTTTTCATATTACTATGGCTAAAAAGATCTCATGCTTCCTTATTGATAACCGCGTTGTATTTCACTAAAGTCTTTTTGTCGTAGAATGTATGAGTTGTTCTACCACTCATTTCATTTACAAACATATAGAAAACATGAGCTGTTGAAAACAGCTGCAAAGTGATATACTAGGCTGTGGTGGTATGTAGAACGTAACCTTTCTTACCAAGATTCACAGGGAAAGACCAGTACAGCTACATAAATCCGGCACCATGTTCTATTCCCATCCATGCTTCAGAAACGAAACTGAGAATTAGTTCCTGCAGCATGCCAGTAAACTATGTTTTCATTGGTTTCAAAAGCAAGCTAATGATTTGCCACAGAAAACTCTCTTGTTATTGGCTGGCTGGTGGCTTTCCGTAGTTGTATTCTTGTATACATTTTAGTTGACAATACATTGGAAAAGTTTGCAAAGTATAAAGACAAGCATGGTAGAAATGCATACTGACATGACAAGATTACATTAAAAATCTTTGGACAAACAAAATAAATAAATTACATTACAAAAATGTCGGACAAACCAAAAAAAAATGTTGACAGGCACACTATAAATTCGTACAATCAGGGGAAGATAAGTAGAGTTAAATAGTAAATGCTGTGCAGCCTTAACCTAACCCACTAATGCAGATGTACAGGAGTACTTGGGCCTAGGGAGACTGATAAGAGAATCACAGAGGAAAACAAGAGAAGGTAGTATGCTACAACCAATAGAAAAGAAAGAAAAGTAAGTGGCGAAACATGGGAACCAATAAAAAGCGAGTGCGGGATAAAAGGCCCTTTTAAGATTTACATTAAATGCAATATATTTCACAAGCACAGTACAAGCACTGTGCAGGGGAAACCTACAAATGCTCACCATGACATGAGAGGCACTAGCTTCACTTTCGCTTACAACCTACCATCCAATCCACCTATGAATCCCAGGGCATCAAGTATAAATAATGAAAGTAAATGAAGGAAATTTATGTTGGCGAGGATAACCTAACTTGCATGTAAATACTATTGGAAAAAGATCAAATGGGAAAAAAACGTGTAAGAAGCAGCAGCGAAGTATAATTACTAGTCCAAGCAGAAAATGTCTCTTTTGAGATATTTCCTCCTCGAGCCAGTTCCTTTACAATACATTGTGTGACTTTTGAATGCTCATGCGCAAGATACAGCCAAGTGAATGTTGCCATAGTTTGCATAATTTTGAGTAATTTTCACAAAAGTTTGCCCAAAATTATTTACAATTGTGCAAACACATATATTTTAACTGTCACTTAAAGGCAAAAGGTAAACACACTTGTGATACTCATTATATTCAGAATATATATCTGAAACAGTGCCACATGATAAACCTTCATTTATATATCTATGCTATTTTATATCTAGGAAAACAAGAAATATTGTGGTTTAGAAAATCAATTTCTTCATCCCGGTGCAAAAGTGAACTTGTGTATTTGGAGACTACACTGGATTTTAACAATTAATCTAAGCCATGAATATTCAAAAGGGGGCGTGCCCCCCTAGGGTGGTCTCAAATGATCCCAGGACCCCACCACTGCCCCCAGTAATCACACTGTGTATACATTTACATGTTAGTAAAGCCTGCCGGACCAGAATACTATGTTTGACATCATGTATTTCATTGCATTTTTAAAACAGTAACAGAATTTAACTGCAATGTTTAAGTATAGGTTTGCCAACATTGCCAATTTAATAGAATAATTGTTAAAAATGTGGAGGGGGGCCCGAAGATTTTTTTCCCATTGAGGAGCACAGTGTTAAAAAGTTTGAAGACCACTGATCTAAGCGGTTGTTCAAAATCATTGTAAATAGGAACAATATGACCATATTCAAAGATATTGTAACAAACACAGCCTCAGGGATTGGGAATTCTAAAATATAGAGTAGACTATACACATTAAGATCCATTAAAAGTCATGGATGGAATTGTTAATTCTTTCATGTTGGTAACAATAGACATGGGCCCAATTCCAATACAGGAAGGACCAAGCTTGGCAGTTTGGGCTGTACTGTTCTCTTGAGCAGCAGGGGCAAGGCTGATTTGCACATGGCTGAGTCAAAATAGAGGCGCAATGGGGCAAAAAGATGGATTGGAATGTGGCCTGAGTAAATGTCAATGGCTGTGACTAACTTGAGCATTCCATCCATCACCTTGTTGTTGCACCCTGTAAGTCCATCCTCGTGGCCCCATCCTGAAAGGCATCCTACATCAAGGGCCTGAAGCAATATGAACACATCACTTCTTACCCATTGGAACTCCAGTGGCTGACTTTGTCATCCCACACCATCCTCAAAACCAGCTGCAGCATCTACAAACCCATCATGACACTGCAACCTATAAGGCTGACAAACTCACCACGTCTTGGGGTTTTCAGCGCACCCACAATGAGGGCACCATGCAATTGGTGACAAACAAGTATAAAAAAGATTAAAAGCAAGGTAACAAGCTTTTTACATTTATGCACCCAGGTTCTGGAACAACAACTCTGTATCCATCAGTACTACTGTAACACTATTCCACTTTAGGTACGAGCTCATGACACACCTTTATATAGAACACTACATCATGACCAAGTAACAATCCAACTCCAGTCTCAGGACCCAGCTTCTCTTTAAATCACTCATTGAGTGTATCTTTGCCTTTGACCCTCAACAAATTCTGTACCTTTTGTCTAGGTTCCTGTTAACTACTTCTACGCACCTCTTGACATACATATAAAGATTGCATGGCAACCAGTGCTTAGTTCTATGTCCAAAGAAAATACAAACAATTGTCAGATATACCACAGCTCTTCACCATTTGGAGTTTGCTAAAAGGGTCTACATTTCTTAGACCTTTAACTTTGGGGCCAAAGAATGTGGAAGAAGGTCATGACTGGTTATCTACCTCACCAATGTCAGCTCCTAACAGGTCAATGAGCTCATCAGTTCAGGGGATGGGGTGTGCGTCAGTCTTGCTGACTGCATTGAGTCCCCGGTAGTCCACACAGAACCAGAAGTCTGGAGTGGCACCAGGTGCAGCAGCCTTTGGTACCAATACCACTGGGCTGGCCCAAGGACTGCTACAGTGCTCAATAACCCGTAGGGTAAGCATTTTGGATACTTCATCCTTAATGCATGCCCTGACACTATCAGTCACCCTGTAAACTTTCTGTTTAATAGGTGTACTGTCCCCAGTGGCCACATCATGTGTGCACAAGTGTGTGACTCCTGGGATCAGGGACAACAGTGAGGCAAACTGTCCCAACACGTGGTGACAGTCATTCTGCTGCTCCTCAGTCAGGGAGGGGGAGAGGATCACTCCATCCACAGACCCATTGTTCTCTCCTGCAGACCTGGAGGTCAGGAAGAGGCTCACTCTCCTCCCCACCCCATCATCTGTTGCAAGGAGCATGGACAGTTCAGTCCGCTCAAAGTGTGGTTTGAGGCAGTTGACATGCAGGACCCTTAAAGGGATCCTTGGAGGCTGAAGTCCACCAGGTAAGTGACTTCACTCTTGCGCTCCACCACCTCAAATGGCCCAGTCCACCTATCCTGGAGCGCCCTAGGCTCCACTGGCACCATCACCCACACTTTCTGACCAGGTTGAAAGTAGACCAGAGTGGCATTCCGGTCGTACCACCGTTTCATATCCTCCTGGCTTGCTTCTAGGTTCTCCTGTGCGGGACTCCTGATGCGTGCAGTCTGGTTTCTCAAAGCCAGCATGTTATTAAATACATCCTGGGGGGTTTACTAGCAGCTTTCTCCAAAATCTCCTTCACCAGACTCAAAGGTCCCCTCACAGGGTGGCATAGATCAGCTCAAAGGAACTAAACCCAAGTCCCTTTTGAGGCACCTCCCTTTAAGCGAACAGAAGGCATGGCAAGAGGACGTCCCACTTCCGCCTCAAGGGCTCTGACAGGTCCTGAATCATGCCTTTCAAGGTGGGTTGAATATCTCAACCAGACCATTACTTCGGGGGTGGTAAGGTCTGGTGAACTTGTAGGTCACCCCACACACTTTCCACAGAGACTTCATTTATATGGAAAAGAAGTTTGGACCCCTATCAGATACCACTTCCTTGGGAAGCGCACGACCCACCACAGGGGAATGGCTTCTGGTTACCGGATGGCATGGTCCACCAAGACCACAATGAACCTGTTGCCCAAGGCTGGCTTGGGGTCCAGAGGCCCCACAATGTCAATACCTACCCTCTCAAAGGGAGTACTAACCACAGTTAAAGGTTGGAGGGGAGTCTTACACTTCCACCCACTCTTGCCACTTGCTTGACAAGTTGGGCAAGACCTACAGTGTGCAGCAGAATGCTTGTGCATCTGGGGCCAGTAGAAGTGGGAGACAAGCCTCTTATAGGTCTTGTCCTGCCCCAGATGTCCTGCCAAAGTCACATCATGAGCCAACCCCAGTAGGAAGGCCCTGAACCACTTGGGTACCACCAGCATACGAGCAGAACCAGGCTCAGGAACCTTAGGCTCACTATACAGGAGGCCATCCACCCAATAGATCAGGTGAGTACTGGGCTCCTCGCCAGCCGCCTGGGCTGCAGCCTGCTGCCGCAGTCCCTCTAGAATAGAGCAAGTTTTCTGTGCTTCACAGAATGCCTCCCTGGTGGGTCCCCCTTCCTGCTGCCACTGCGATAGCTCAGGGACCTCCCCCAGTTCAGCAACCTGTTCCCCTGTAGGCTCCGGGGTGTCACCCTCAGGCTCCGCCTCCTCCCAGACTTTGGGAACATCTGGGGCCGGTTTCCTGCGCCCCCTGCCCTTCGTCTTCTTGGTGGTCCCCTGGGCCACTGTTTCAGGCTTCAGGGGCTCTTGACCACACTGACGTGTTGTCATTGATCAGGTGGATACACATACCCACCCAGGCAGACCCAACATCTCCAAGTGAGACCTGTGTTCCAACTCCTTCCAAGGGGAATCCTCCAGGTCATTCCCTAGCAAACAATCAACAGGCATGGTTGGACTCACAGCTACCTTCAAGGAACCTGAGACCCCCCCATTTAAAGGGAACCTGCGCCACTCTGCAGAGACGCTCTGAGTTGTCCACTGCAACTACTTGGTTAAGTACCCAGGGATCAATCTGCTCTTCAGACACTAGGTGACTCTTCACTGCAGTCACACTTGCTAATGTGTCTCTCAGAACCTCCACCCTCTGTCCATTGATGGTCACCCACTGCCTGTACTTCTTAGTGTTCTCGGACACAAGGGTTCCCTGGACCATCTCACTGTCCCCTAGTGAGACAAGGGTCGTCTCAGCTGGCTCCCACCCACCTGGAACCAACTCCTCCCCAAGCGCTACACTGGCCAAACCCTGGGACGGAGCACCAGTGGGTGTCAGTGTACTTTTGGGTCATTTGGGGACCCCACTCACATGACCCACCTGGTCACATGCATAGCACTTACGTGGGGGACAACCTGCCACCGGCTTCCCTTTGGAGAACCATGGCTTCTTCTCACTGGGAGGTTAAGAATCCTTACCATGGGAATCAGTTTGGGGTCCTCTATAGAACTCCCCCCGTTTACCCTTACCCCCCCTTCTTGTGAGAGGGACCCTGGCCACCCTTGGCGTGGTATCCCCATATCTCTTTTCGACCCTGGTGCTCTCCCAGCAGTCCGCTGCCTGTGCAAGCTTCCTGGGATCAGTCAGCTTGCTGTCAATCAGATCCTGGCACGGCTCTGAAAAACATAAACTGTACAAGCGCTCCCAAGCAATCAGATTGTAAAGCCCCTCATACGTAGTTACCTTACTGCCCTTCACCCAACCATCCAGTGACCTGCAATAAGAAACAACACATTCCAACCATGTTTGGGATTCCTTCTTCTTATAAGACCTAAACTTATCCTTATACTGCTCAGGGGTGAGACCATATCTTGTGAGTAGGGCATCCTTCATGATAGTGTAGGTGAGATTCTGAGCATCCCCTAAGGCTGTAAGTGTATCCCTCCCCTCTACCTCAAAGTGCTTCCACAGACCCGCTCCCCAATGAGCTTCAGGGACCAGATTCATGCGGAGAGCAGACACATACCCCTTGAACCTCAAGTATATGTCATCCTCCCTCTTGTAATCCTTTACTAGGTCTTTTGGGATGTGTTCCCGTCTTTCAGGCTGCACTATCCTGTCGCGGCCACCTCTCTACTGGACTGTCTCCTGTGATCTAACTCTTTCAAGCTAAGCTCATGAGCCAGCAGTAGCTTCCTTTCCTCAATGGCCATCCTTCTCTCTTCCATCTCTAGACTGACCTTCTTCAGCTCCAATTGATACTCTCTTTCTGCCTGTCTGTCCTGCAACTCTTCAGGTGTCAGACCCTTGGAGGACACACTGCTACCTGCCTTAGAGACTCTCTCCCTAGACAGACCAGGCCCACCCACTACATCATTGTGAGTGACTTGCACCCCTTTCTCCCCTTCCTGCTCAACATCTGTGTGCCCCTCAGCTTGTTTGGCTGTCACCCAGGCCCTCAGCGCCCTTTGCAGCTCCTCCTTCTTGGATGAGCTGTTAATGGGACAGGCAAAATCCTTGCAGAATTGCTTCAACTGAGCTACTGTGTAGCTCTCCACTTTTTCTGTGTCAAAGGCAACTCCGGCTGGTGCATCTCCAGATTGAGACATGATGAAGATTTAAACAAGTGCAAAGTTCCAAAGGCATAAAAACAAGTTCCCAAATGAAGTAAAAAAAAAAGTAAATCGAGGGATCAGCAAGAAGTAGAACAAAAAAGGAGAAAAGCAAAAATCACAAGACAAGTAATATGTGGTCACGTAGTGGTCTGAACAGTAGTGTGCACTTAAACAGTGTATGTCAAGTACAAATACAAGTCCAATCCCAACCGCTGATCAACAATGTTATAAATGAGGTCTTTGGTTGGCAGTCAGATTACCCACTGTCCAAGCAAGGACCCTGAAAGCCCTTTCAGGTGTAAGTGGCCACCCCTCACCTCCCTCCTAGCACAGATGGCTCATCGGGATATGCAGGCTACACCCCAGCTCCCCTTGTGTCACTGTCTAGTGTGAGGTGCAACCAGCCCAATTGTCAAACTGACCCAGACAGGGAATCAACAAACAGGCAGAGTTGCAGTAATGGTTTAAGCAAGAAAATGCTCACTTTCTAAAAGTGGGATTTTCAAACGCACAATCTTAAAATCAAATGTACTAAAATAATTATTTTTAAATTGTGAGCTCAGAGACCCCAAACTCCACATGTCCATCCGCTCGGAAAGGGAATCTACACTTTAATCAGATTTAAAGGTAGCCCCCAGATTAACCTTTGAGAGGGAAAGGCCTTGCAACAGTGAAAAACAAATTTAACAATATTTTGCTGTCAGAACATATAAAACACATTACTATGGCCCTCATTACAATAATGGTGGTAAAAGCCGCTTACCGTTGTGCAGAAGACTGCCAACACACCGCCGCGGCAGCGCAATTCCACCACAGTCATTATGACCCACTGCTCGGAATCCACCAAAATTCAGACACCCACACAAGTCCGCCACACCAAAGGTCAGTGATAAACTGGCGAAAACAAAACCTCCACAGTCACGCCCACACTATCACGACCCAAGAATCCACGCAGAGGTCTTTCAACCGCGGTATTCCATTGGCGGTACACACCGCCGCGCTCAAAATACGCACACATCTCCAAAACACCACCGCATTGACCATTCGAAATACACACACTTGATACACATACACACACCACTCCCACACACTAAATACATATATAAAACACACACCCACATCACCCACAAGCTCCTATGACAAAATTACTGAGAGAAGGCCAGAGAGAGACACTACAAACAACTACAAAGCATCCACAGGCACACAATACCATCACCCACATAACTTCCACGCACCTCACACAACACACCACTGCATATCACCCCACTTATCACTACACACACCACCCCACACATCACCCACACCACCCCATGGCACGGCAAAGACACCTCAGGTTCTCGGAGGAGGGGCTCAGGGTCATGGTGGAGGAAATCATCCGGGTAGAGCCACAGCTATTCGGATCACAGGTGCAGCACACCTCTATAGCTAAGAAGATGGAACTATGGCAAAGAATAGTGGACAGGGTCAATGCACTGGGACAGCACCCAAGAAATAGGGATGACATCAGGAAGAGGTGGAGCGACCTACGGGTGAAGGTGCGTTCTGTGGTCTCAAGACACCACATTGAGGTTCAGCGGACTGGCGGCGGACCACCACCTCCTCTTTCACAACTAACAACATGGGAGGAGCAGGTCTTAGCAATTCTGCATCCTGAGGGCCTCGCAGGAGTAGATGGAGGAATGGACTCTGGTAAATCAAATCTTAACTATTACATCCCCCACCCTACCTGCATGCAATCACATAACCCCACCCTCACCCTCACCCCCATCACTCCAACTCCTCACAAATGTCCCACTATCAGAACCCACCCATCCCAACACCAAGCCCTGCATGCAACTACAAAGCATGGGCACCCATCACCAATGCATGGCCACTGCACATACCCACACACACCCCTAAAATATTATCACACAAGGTCCCACACAAGAATGCAAGCACTGGGGTACACGGTCACCCACCCATTGCACACCATGCCACACACAGATGTAATAAACATCCTTTTCTACCCCTGCAGGACCCCTACCCAACGTCACCGGACAGGAGGGTCCACACATGTCCACACCACCAACAGAAGAGGCCCACAGTGATGACAGCAGCTCTGTCCAACTGGATCTAGATGACCAGCCCGGCCCATCGGGGAACTCTGGACAGTCGGTTCCCCTGACACAGTCACAGGCCACCACCGAGCTTCCCCCCTCTGGAAACACTAGCACAGCACCCACCCAGCGGGCCCATATCTCTGTCCCCAGGACACGTCAATCAGCAGTGTGTCCACCACTACAGGGAACCCAGGCTAACCCACCACCCCAACAACAATAGGGACCTGGGGGCAGTGGCAGTGGGCACACGGTCCAGGGGACGGAGGCACCAGGAACACAGGGGAACTGGGAGGGCTGCTGTGCGGCTGCTGGGGAGGACAGGCCAAGGGAACCCACTCTCCACGAGGCCCTCTCCAACATCATGGGAGCCTACCACCATTCCCAGGAGACAATGGCAACGGTACTGGCCAAATTTCAGGAGACCCAGCGCCTGCAGGAGGAACAGTATTTGGGCTTCAGGGAGGAACTCAGATCCATCAATTCCACCCTGGGCACCATTGTAGGGGTGCTGAAGGAAGTCCTCAACACCAGGAGGGACACTGTGGCACAACAAGGGGCCCCTGACACTAGCCTGGACGATGAACTGCCCACCACCTCTGCCGGAGCTACTGGACAGGAGGCACCGCCACAGGACCACCACACCAGCACCTCACCCCCTGCAGAGGGCGAACCACCCCGCAAACGATCCCTGAGATCCAGGACAAAGACAGAGAATGATGCCAAAGCCCCTGCCAAGAAATTAGACCACCTTGAATGACATCCTTCTGTCCCACTTTGTCACCCTGTCCATCCTCAAACTGCCCCAGCTCCACTTCCTATGCCCATTTGGGCAATGCGCCTGGGAGACTAATAGACTGGACTCTGCCATGGACATTCCTCCACCATCACCCCTCACCATTTTACAAGCCCCTCCAATATTGAGCACTTAAATAAACACCCTTGAAGCACAAAACAATCTGGAGTCAGTCTGTGATTTCGAAATAGTGTATTAGCAATTACAGTGTCAAAATGCTCTTTCAAATGTAATGTCAACATACCTATGTCACACAGCTCTAGTCCATGAGGAAACAAAGCAGATGTCACACAGTGGGACTCACATCTGTGAAATCGTAAGAGAAAGTGACAACTCAGTGACCATACACTGGGTGAAAACGACAGACAGTTGAGAGGTAGTAGTGTTAAAGTACATGTAGTAAGCAGGTTTGTATTTGTACCTGTGTCTCACTGGAAATATTGCATCCACAACCCCAATCCTTGGCAGGCTGAAGCACTCTGGGCACAAAGGCCCCTCCAGAACCAGTGGAGAAAAGCATCCACTCCCCCAGTCCTTGGCAGGATGAAGCACTCTGGGCACAAAGCCCCCTCCAGAACCAGAGGAGAAAAGCATCCACAGCCCCAATCCTTGGCAGGATGAAGCACTCTGGACACAAAGCCCCCTCCAGAACCAGTGGAGAATGACATCCACTTGAGGGACTTTGGCTTTGCACTCCCCAGGATAAAGCAGTGGCCAAACCACACACTGGAGAGACTTGAGAGACTGTGGCTTTGCACTCCCCAGGACCAAACTGTGGGCATGGAGCCCCCTCGTGGAGCAGTGGCGTCGTCGGTTCATCTGGCTGAGGTGCCCCCCCTCCCCCTGAGGTGCCTGTTTATTTTCGATCTGATGCCCCAGCAGTGTTCTCTCCGTTTCGAGTCGGGTATCATGTGTGGGCTTCGCCCATGCATTTTGGGACCACTGGACAACTGGTCCACGGACAATGATTGCATTACTATCCAGACTTGTGTAGTTGTTGCACATATTTGTATATACTGATAATTTCAATTTTGGCCTATCTGATTTTTCGATGATTACACTCGTTACAATCATTTCATTTTTTTGTCCTTGCGTTCTTCCAGAGAGTGACGGGGTGTAAATGTCAAGTTGCTGCATGTGTTTGTGTGTATGTTGTTGTGGGTGGGTGAGGGTGGGGGTGGGGGTGTTGGGTGTTGCGTGTGTGTGCCACTCTCTTTTTCCTCCCCCCTCCCCCCTCCCCTGTGTGCTAGGTACATTACTCACCGTGGTCGTCGTCGGCGTCTTTGCTGCTCCTGGTAGAAGAGGAGGTAAACCAACATGGGCAGGGCCTGCAACTCGGGCTCCATGGCGTCCTGGTTCCTCGTTGGGTGTCGAGAGGTGAGTGGTTTCCATTCCAAATACTGTTTCCACCGTGCTTTTGATGGCATTGGTACCGCCCCGGAAAAGGTGGCGGATTGGTGCCTTGTAATACAGTGGGCGGTACAGTGTCTTCCACCTGTCTTTTGGCGGTTACCCCCGCGGTATTTGTTTCTACCGCCGCGGCAGTCAGAGTGTTAAAGTGCCTGTCTATGTTGGTGGTTTCCACCGTGGTCGTGATTCCATTATTTTTACCGCCGGCCTGTTGGCGGTATTACTGCCGCTTTAACACCGACCGCCACAGTTGTAATGAGGCCAATACCTTTAATCCTATCTCTAACCTTAATCGATAATGTAACCCCTTCCCAACCTTATCCATAACCAAAGTTCTCACCTTAACTTTCATCCTTTCAATTTCACCTCACCCCTAAAGACGTCTCTAAAACTTTTATCAAACATATTTTCATTTTCCTTGTATGTTTTATTCACTAATTGCTCTGTGGAATCATTTGGTTCCAACCACATTTAACCTGAGGCAAATAATTCTTACTAGTCACTAATTAAACAAATCGGCATATAAATGACTTCATTCACAGCGCTCCTTTTGGTCCTTCTTTTCCTGAGCTATTACAGGTTAATAATAGCAGAAAGCTTGAAGTAACAAAAAGCTGAATCCACTGCCCATATACATTGTAACTGGAATTCAGCACTGAAATATGATAAGGAAAGGACCTGATGCTCAACTATAATGAGGTATAACAGTTGCAATGTGATGTCACAGTTCCAGAGCAGAATTACACGTCATTGAAACAATGATAGGAATAACTTGCAATTAATCTGTTTCTTCTTAACTATTTTCCAGAAATCCAACAGTCCTTGGCTGATAAGGAAGCATTTATGCAGGAAGCCCAATTATTGCACTGTTGGCATTTATTATAAGAAAGCTTGTCTTTGTTTACACGTTAGTGTACTTTCTGATACATGGCCTCCTTCAGACATTAAATATTATGCTGCTATGACTATATTTTATTATCAATTACTAGCTGCATGTTGGAGTGTTTACTTTCACAGTACAGGTCTCACATTTATTCCATAAATTTAACAACATGTCTCTTTTATAAGAAAGACCAAGAGAACAAGGGTTGATGTGAGGGCTAGGGAACGGCAATGATGAATTAATATATGAAAAAGAAAATGATACGCTTGTACAGTATATTATAAGGATACTGCAAGTCACCTATGAGTTCCATCGCTTTATTAAAGAACTCAACATATCACCTCATTTCTTCACATAGTCGCAGAATCCCTCAGTGGCCTACATTATTATTATAATATATCACATGAGGTAGTTTAATCCTCAATTCATTTATGAAAATAGGGAAAAGGGTAACAGTGCCACATGGGTATTATGTTAAACTATTTTACATTTATGGTGGAGGACAATTTCTTCACATATTTTTCAGACAAGGATAGAGCTTTAGCATGCACTCAATTAAATTCTGTATTAGAGTCATTAGAGGGGAGAATGGAGGTATTGAATCATTTGTTTTTCTTTGTTTTTTTTCTGAGAGCTTAGGGTGAAATACTTCAACATCAGGGCAACTCTTTATGATGGTTCAGGAGGTGACAACTTATTAACCTTTCTCCTCACCTGCCTGACCCACCCCTTCCAACAATTCCCCATTAATTTCTTCATGTGAGCCACCTCCTTGGTCCAATATCAAATATATTTGTGCAATGGATACAATGGTTGGATGCTGTTAGAAAGTGGGTCTCTGGTTGTCAGAGGTATACACTGTGTCCGAGTGGGAACAGCAATCCTATTCAGGGTAAGTGGCGACACACCCTAAATTATCTTGTGGTCACCCCCTAGTATCTTGGCACAAAGCAGTCAGGCTTAACTTAAGAGTCAATGTGTAAAGTATTTGTGCAACACTTCAAAAAGTAAAACCATGAAAGCACAACACAAAAAGACACCACACCTGGTGAAAAAATAAAGCTCTATTTATGAACAAAACATGACCAAAATGACAAAAAGCAGAAAGTGCCAACTGGGGTTGTCAGGTCTCACTAGATCGGGCCAAAGTCAAAAGTTCAGGCATACCACAATGGAGCACAGGCTGGCTACAAGGCCCATGCGGGACTCGTGGAGCAGGAGTACCTTGGTCCTTGACATGTATTGGTTCTGATTGGCTCGACGATGTTGATGCAGAGGTTCTATGTCCACGCTGAAGAAAACAGTGAAGCAATGTGTCGACGTCAATTTGGAGGATGAATGTGATGCGCTTATTCCAGGCCACACAGAGGGGACAATGCATCTCAAAGTTGGCATTGCGGTGCTCTGATTCTTGCAGCAGCACCGCATGGTCATCAATAGCAATGCAATATCCTAGATCCTCGCAGCATTGGCAATGCAGTAGTGAAGCGTCAACGGCGAAGGAGCCGCATCAGATATGAAGAGCACAACAAGGTCGATCTGTGGTTCTTTTGCAGGAGTAGGCAGAAAAAACCACTTCAGAGGGCCCGGGACTCAGCTGGCACCACTTGGCAGTGCAGGGCTGGGTCCACAGGCTGTAGCAGGATTGTTGGAAGTCTTTTGTGTCACTGGGGCTTCAGAAAACAGGAGGCAAGTCAGCAAACCCTTGGAGTCACTTTGAGTTCAAGTGTTGCACGTCCAGTCCATTTCACCCTGGCAAGGGAATAGCAGGCAGCTAGGCAAGAGTCCAGCAAGGCTGGGATCCAGCAGAGTATTAGTCTTTTAAGCAGCACAGCAGTCCTTCTTCCTGGCAGAATCTTCACAGGTCCACAAGTGTACTGATTTGGTCAGAGATCCAGCACTTACACCCAGTTGTGCCCATGAAGTAGGAGTGACTTCAAAGAAGGGTCGTTGAAATACACAGATGTCCTTTCTTCCCATCCCTGGCTCCAGACTACTGGTCAGGAGTAATCAGCTCTTTGGGGACAGGCACTGCCTATTCAGGTGTAAGTTTCAACCATCCTTTTCCTTTCTGCCCAGAAAGGCCAATTAGAATGTAGATGGGTGCCGAGACATACCTAACCTTCCTCTGTTTGTGGCTGTCTAGAGGGAATGCACAATGTGTAGCTGTCACCAACCCCTGATGTCTATTGGAGAAAGGCTGCAAGACACAGAGCTGTCAGAGCAGAGACATTTTCACTTTTAGAAGGGGGTTTTCTAAAACAGTAATGTTAAATACAACTTTACAGGTAAGGGGTATTTATCATTACCATTCCAATGTTATGAAACATGATATAACTGCTCCTTCTCAATTAGGAATTACAGCTTAAAAGTGCTATTAGGAATTCTCAATGCTAACCTATCAGAGGGTAGGCCTCACAGTAGTGATACACAAATTTGGTAGTCTTTCACCGTCAGGACAAGCAAGCTTAAAATCACATGCCCTCCCTTTTACTTACACAGAACCCTGGCCTACGGGTAACCCTAGAGCCTACCTTAGGTGTGCCTTGTGTGTAACTAAAGGGAAGTTCAAGGATTGGCAAAGGATTTTAAATGCCAAGTTGAGGTGGCAGTAAAACTGCACATACTGGTTCTGCAATAGCAGGCCTGAGCCATGGTTAGGGGGATGCTGGAGTGGATGGCAGAATGAGCACTACAGCCCCAAAAGTAGCATTTAATCAACAGGCCCCAGGCACAAGTAGTGCACTTTACCAGGGACTTATCAGTAAAATAAATTGACCAGTTTGGATTAGGCCAATGTTACTATTATTTAAGGGAGAGGGCATAACCATTTCAGCACTGGTTAGCAGTGGTAAAGTGTACAGTGCCTTAAAACCAGCAAAAACAAGGTCAGAAAATGGAGGGTGGCAGTTGGGGGTAACATCACCCTAAGGCTGTCAGGTCTAACAGATACCCTGTGTGGATGCTCTCCACAGCATTAAAAATACAAAAACAAATGGTGCACATGCTTATAAAAAAAATCAGCATGCTGCAAATTCATTTGGTGCATGCTCTGCCATAGTCTATGTTGTCGACTGAGGTAGAAGGAGTCTATTGAGCATACCACTATAATCACTGTTAGACTTTTCATCCTCGGTGTGGTCTCCCTTAACCTTTTGCCTCTGTTTCCCAGGTTGTTGATATGTGCTGGACTCTGATTTTGCTGTTTTTGTTACTCTGGCCACTTTACCACTACTAACCAGTGCTAAAGTACAAGTGCTCCTTTACAAAATGTGTATGTAATTGGTTTGTCCATGATTGGCATATTTGATTTATTAGTAAGTCCCTAGTACACTGCGCTAGAGGTGCCCAGGTCCTGTAAATCAAATGCTAATAGTGGGCCTGCAGCACTGGTTGTGCCACCCACATAAATAGCCCGCTAATCATGCCTCAGACCTGCCACTACAGTGTCTGTGTGTGCAGTTTTAACTGTAAATTCGACTTGGCAGGCCTAAACCTTCCCTTTTCATACATGTAAGGCACTCCTAAGGTAGGTCCTAGGTAGCCCAAGGGCAGGGTGCAGTGTATGGTTAAGGTAGGACATATAGGCCCTCATTACAACCCTGGCGGTAAATCCCGCTTACCACCGTGCTGAAGGCCACCAACATACCGTGGTTGTGGCGAAAATCCGCTACAGGTATTACGACCCACATCTCGTAATCCGCCACAATACAGACACCCACACAAGTCCGTCACACCAAAGGTCAGTGATAAACTGGCGATAGGAAAACCCACACCGTCACGCCAACAAGAATACAACCACACTATCACGACCCACGAATCAACGCAGCGGTCTTTCAACCACGGTAATCCATTGGCGGTACTCAAAATACACACATTTACAAAACACAACCACATTGGACAAATCGAAATACACACACCTCATACACATACATACACCACACCCACACCCCCACAGCACTATAAAACACACACCCACATTACCCACAAACCCTCACAATGACATTTTTGTGAAGAGGCAGAGAGAGAGAATATCAAACACTACACCAGCATCCACAAGCACACCACACCATCACTCATACAACATCCACACACCTCAAAGAACACACCCCAACACAACATTTCACACAGCACAACAAACATCACCTCACACATCACCCACCCCACATCATTGCACCTTAAAGACACCCCAGGTTTTCTGAGGAGGAGCTCGGGGTCATGGTGGAGGAAATCATCTGGGTAGAGCCACAGCTTTTCAGATCACAGGTGCAGCACACCTCCATTGCTAGGAAGATGCAGCTATGGCGGAGAATCATTGACAGGGTCAACGCAGTGGGACAGCATCCAAGAACATGGGATGACATCAGGAAGACATAGAATGACCTACGGGGGAAGGTGCTTTACGTGGTATCCAGACACCAGATTGCTGTACAGAGGACTGGAGGTGGGCCCCCACCTCCTCCCCCACAACTAACAACACGGGAGGAGCAAGTCTTGGCAATACTGCATCCTGAGGGCCTCGCAGGACTAGCAGGAGGACTGGACTCTGGTAAGTCATATCTTAATTACCATATCCCCCCACCCTACCTGCATGCCATCACATACACCCACCCTCACTCCCACCCCCATCACTCCAACACCTCACCTATGCCCCACTATCACAACCCAGCTATCCCAATACCAAGCCCTGCATGCAACACCAAAGCATGGACACCCATTACCAAAGCATGTCCAGTACAGATACCCACACAGACCCAAAACACTATTCACACAATGGCAAACACAACAATCCAAGCACAGGAGTAGAGGGTAACTCACCCAATGCACAAGATGGCACACACAGATACAATAACTATGCATTTACACCCCAACAGGACCCATACCCAAGGTCACAGGACAGGAGGTGCCAGACATATCCAGTACCCCCCAGAAGAGGCCCACAGTGACGACAGCAGCTCTGCACGCCTGGATCTGGATGACCAACCCGGCCCATCAAGACCTCTGGACAGTCGGTTCCCCTGCCACTGTCACAAACCACCACAGAGGCCCGCCCCCTCAGGGACACCAGCACTGCACCCACCCAGAGGGCCCATACCTCTGTCCCCAGGACACGTCAATCAGCAGTGTGTCCACCACTACAGGGACCCCAGGCAAACCCACCAACCCAAGTCAATCAGGGACCTCGGGTCAGTGGCAGCGGGCACATGGTTCAGGGGACAGAGGCACAGGATAACAGGGAAGCTGGGAGGACTGCTGTGCGACAAGGGGAGGACAGGCCCAGGGAACCCACTCTCCACGAGGCACTCTCCAACATCATAGGAGCATACCATAATTCCCAGGAGACCATGGGCACGGTACTGGCCAAGTTTCAGGAGACCCAGCGGCTGCAGGAGGAACACTACTTTGGGATCAGGGAGGACTTGAAGTCCATCAACACCACCCTGGTCACCATTGCAGGGGTGCTGGCAGACCTGGCCAACACCATGTGGGACACAGTGGTACACAAACGGGCCCCTGAAACTTACCTGAACGATGAACAGCCCTCCACCTCCGCCGGCGCTAGTGGACAGGAGGCCCCGCCAGAGGACCAACAGGGCACCACCGCCTGCAGAAGGAGAACCATCCCGCAAACGGTCCCTGAGATCCAGGAACAAAACAGAGAACATTGCCAAGACCCCCGCCAGGAAAGAAGACTCTCCTGATTGTCACCCTTTTGTCCCACTTTGTCACCCTGATAACTTTGACCTGCCATCACTCCACTTCCTATGCCCCCTTGGACAATGCACCTGTGAGACCAAGAGACTGAACTCTACCATGGACATTCCTCCACCATCACCCCAGCCCATTGCACACCCTCCTCCACTTATTAGCACAGAAATAAACACCTTTGAATCACAAATCGATCTGGAGTCAGTCTGTAATTTCACAAATGTGTTATTGCAACCTCTCAGAAATATAGCAATGTCAATGTTCATGTTCACATACCAGTGGTACACAGTTGTTGGGCAGCAGTAAACATAACAGAGCGCACAAAGTGGAACCCAGATCTTTGAAATGGAACTGCAAAGTGACATGTCAGGGTCCATACACAGAGGTAAAAAGCAGATTAATGCTATGTCCTACAGCAGTATGAGATGTGAGAAGCAGTGCCTTCCTCTTACCTGTGTCTCACTGGAAGTATTGCATGATGATGTTGTTTCGGTTGTCTATATCTCCTTCTTCTGCCTCCTCTTCTTCACTGTCCACAGGCTCCACAGCTGCCACAAGACCAGCATCAGGCCCATCTTCCTGCAGAAAAGGCACCTGGCGTCGAAAAGCCAGGTTGTGCAACACACACCATGCCACGATGATCTGGCACACCTTCTTCGGTGAGTAGTATAGGGAGCCACCTGTCAGATGGAGGCACTGGAATCTGGCCTTCATGAGGCCAAAGGTGCGCTCTATTATCCTCCTAGTCCGCCCATGTGCCTCATTGTAGCGTTCCTCTGCCCTTGTCCTGGGATTCCTCACTGGGGTCAGTAGCCATGACAGGTTGGGGTAACCAGAGTCACCTGCAAATATCGAGGGACAACTATTAGACATCCTCCAACCCTTAGGGACTCTCCCATACCCAGACACCTATGTCAACTGTGTTGGGACCTTGGGCTCACCTATTAGCCACACACGGTCCCTCTGGAGTTGGCCCATCACATAAGGGATGCTGCTATTCTTCAAAATGTAAGCGTCATGCACAGAGTCAGGATACTTGACATTCACATGGGAGATGTACTGGTCTGCCAAACACACCATCGGCACATTCATAGAATGGTAGCTTTTGCGGTTTCTGTACACCTGTTCATTCCTGCAGGGGAGGACAAATGCAACATGTGTACCATCAATTGCACCAATAATGTTGGGGATATGTCCCAGGGCATAGAAGTCACCTTTCACTGTGGGCAAATCCTCCACCTGAGGGAACACGATGTAGCTGCGCATGTGTTTCAGCAGGGCAGATAACACACTGGACAACACGTTAGAGAACATTGGCTGTGACATCCCTGATGCCATGGCCACTGTTGTTTGAAAGGAACCACTGGCCAGGAAATGGAGCACTGACAGGACCTGCACTATAAGGGGGATCCCTGTGGGATGACGGATAGCTGACATCAGGTCTTGCTCCAACTGGGCACACAGTTCCTGGATTGTGGCACAATCAATTCTGTAGGTGATAATGATGTGTCTGTCTTCCATTGTCGACAGGTCCACCAGGGGTCTGTACACCGGAGGATGCCGCCATCTCATCACCTTCCCCAGCAGACATGCCCTATGGAGGAGAAGGGTAAGCAGAGGGTCATACACCACATAGATTTCACAAAGCTGTTTAGCACAATTGTGATGTAATCGTTGTGTGCCTTTGTCAGTCCATATTCCTGGCCAAAAGTGCTGTGACGCAGTTAGTTGGCCTGCCATGTGACCACCTGAAATGGCGGCTGCCTGATCTGTAAGGAGGGACAAGGGGAAATGAGGTAACTGCGCTGGCGTTCTGCAGCTTCCTGGTAGGTGGTCGAAGACCGCTGCGCAATTCAGCATTGGTTATCATTGCACCCCATGGGTTCCAGGAGTCCATGACGATGTACGCCGGCGGTGATGGTACGCACCGCTGCAGGCGTGACCGCCATTTTCTATCTCTTCACTCACTTGATACTTGACCTTCAACAGGAGAGGACCTACACTGCAAGTGATGCTGTGACCTGCGTCTGGAAGCGACAATGGCTACAGTGTCTGGGGAAAGGGCCCCTGCCTTCACTGCAGAGGGGTTGGAGAAACTGGTGGATGGGGTCCTCTCCCAGTACACGCTACTCTACAGTCCTCCAGACAAACAGGTGAGTCAACTGTGTACATGGTGGATTGCACATGATTGTATGGAGTGTCGTGGATGGAAGAGACGGGGGCACAGGCCAGCATGTGAGGATGGTGAGTGTATGTTTTTCTGGGCCAGGGTGGGAGGTTTGTGTGCTCCAGAACGAGTGGAGTGACTCCCCCAGTCCTTGGCAGGATGAAGCACTCTGGGCACAAAGCCCCCTCCAGAACAGGTGGAGAAAAGCATCCACTATCACTATCCTTGGCAGGATGAAGCACTCTGGGCACAAAGGCCCCTCCAGAACCAGCGGTGCCACTGTGTCCCACATGGTGTTGGCCAGGTCTGCCAGCACCCCTGCAATGGTGACCAGGGTGGTGTTGATGGACTTCAAGTCCTCCCTGATCCCAAAGTAGTGTTCCTCCTGCAGCCGCTGGGTCTCCTGAAACTTGGCCAGTACCGTGCCCATGGTCTCCTGGGAATGGTGGTATGCTCCCATTATGTTGGAGAGTGCCTCGTGGAGAGTGGGTTTCCTGGGCCTGTCCCCCCCTCTGTTGCACAGCAGTCCTCCCAGCGTCCCTGTTATCCTGTGCCTCTGTCCCCTGAACCGTGTGCCCACTGCCACTGACCTCAGGTCCCTGATTGACTTGGGTTGGTGGGTTTGCCTGGGGTCCCTGTAGTGGTGGACACACTGCTGATTGACGTGTCCTGGGGACAGTGGCATGGGCCCGCTGGGTGGGTGCTGTGGTGGTGTTTCCTGAGGGGGGAGGGTCTGTGGTGGCTTGTGACTGTGGCAGGGGAACCGACTGAGCAGAGGTCCCTGATAGGCAGGGCTGGTCATCTTGATCCAGGCATGCAGAGCTGCTGTCATCACTGTGGGCCTCTTTTGTGGGGGGACTGGATATGTCTGGAACCTCCTGTCCAGTGACGTTGGGTATGGGTCCTGTTGGGGTGTAAATGCATAGTTTTAGTATCTGTATGTGCCATCTTGTGCATTGGGTGAGTTACCCTCTACTCCTGTGCTTGCCTTGTTGTGTTTGCCATTCTGCGATTAGTGTTTTGGGGTCTATGTGGGTATCTGTACTGGACATGCTTTGGCAATGGGTGTCCATCATTTGATGTTGCATGCAGGGCTTGGTATTGGGATGAGTGGGTTGTGATAGTGGGGCATTTGTGAGGTGTTGGAGTGATGGGGTGAGGGGGTGGGTGGGGTTATGTGTTGGCATGCAGGTAGGGTGGGGGGGATAAATTAGTAAAGATTTGACTTACCAGAGTACAGTCCTCCTGCTACTCCTGCGAGGCCTTCATGATGCAGTATTGCCAAGACGTGCTCTCCCCTGTTGTAAGTTGTGGGGAGGAGGTGGGGGTCCACTGCCAGTCCTCTGTACAGCAATCTGGTGTCTGGATACCACTGAACGCACCTTCCCCCGTAGGTCAATCCACCTCTTCCTGATGTCATCCCATGTTCTTGGATGCTGTCCCACTGCATTGACCTTGTCGACGATTCTCCGCCATAGCTCCATCTTCCTAGCAATGGAGGTGTGCTGCACCTGTGATCCGAATAGCTGTGGCTCTACCCGGATGATTTCCTCCACCGTGACCCTGGGCTCCTCCTTAGAAAACCTGGGGTGTCTTTGAGGTGCCATGATGTGGTGTGGGTGATGTGTGAGGTGATGTTTGTTGTGATGTGTTGCTGTGTGTTGTTTGAGGTGCGTGGATGTTGTATGAGTGATGGTGTGGTGTGCTTGTGGATGCTGGTGTAGTGTTGGCTATTCTCTCTCTGTGCTTCTTCGCCAAAATGTCATTGGGATGGTTTGTGGGTAATGTGGGTGTGTGTTTTATGGTGTTGTGGGTGTGTGGGTGTGGTGTGTGACTGTGTATCAGGTGTGTGTATTTCGACTTGTCCAATGTAGTTGTGTTTTGTAAATGTGTGTGTATTTTGAGCACGGCGGTGTGTACCGTCAATGGATTACCGCAGTTGAAGGACCGCTGCGTTGATTCGTGGGTCGTGATAGTGTGGCTGTATTCTTGTTGGCGTGATGGTGTGGGTTTTGCTATCGCCAGTTTATCACTGACCTTTGGTGTGGCGGACTTGTGTGAGTGTCTGTATTGTGGCGGAAATACGAGATGTGGGTCGCAATACCTGTAGCGGATTTCCGGCACGGCCACGGTATATTGGCGGCTTTCAGCACGGCGGTAAGCATGATTTACCGCCAGGGTTGTAATGAGGGCCATTGTGATGGATAGTGTTAGTATTATGGTCATGTAATATTGCTAGGTCTTGGAGTGGGGCTAAGCCAGGGGAAGTGAAATAAAATAGTTCAAACTAACTTTGGTTTCAAGAGAAATGATACTAATAAATGTCGTTTTCAGTTTAAAGTGTCATTTCTGAAGCACTTGCAAACAATTTTTTTTCAGTCGCTTCATCATATCAATAACAAAGCCTTTGATTCATAAATGTAAACTTAGAGTTTGGGTAAGTTTACTATTTTTTTTTGTATTTGCAAACTATGGCCCTCATTACAACCTTGGCGGGCGGGCGAGGCCGCCCACCAAGGTGTAACCGCCAAGCGGCCGCAAACCTACCAGCCGCATTCCAACATCCCCGCCGGCCCAGCGGGGATGTCGGCTGTAAAATTGCAGCTGGCTCCTGATGGAGCCGGCGGTGTTGCGGCCGTGCGACGGGTGCAGCTGCATCCGTCGCGTTTTTCACTATCTGCTGTGCAGACAGTGAAAAGCAGGGTGGGGCTGTGCCTGGGGGCCCCAGCATTGCCCATGCTAAGTGCATGGGCAGTGCAGGGGCCCCCAGGGGCCCCATGACTCCCCTTCCCGCCAGCCTTTCCATTGCGGTCTCCACCGCCATGGACAGGCAGGCGGAAGGGGAGTCACGGGGCCCCTGGACAGCGCTGCAAGCAGCGCTGCCCTGGCGGATTATAAGCGGCGTGACAATGATCGCGGGAAACTGCCGGTCTCGGCGGTTTGACCGCGGTGCTAACGCCGTGGTCAAAATATGGCAAATTGTACCGCCAGCCTGTTGGCGGTACAATCGCCAAAACAGTTTTAATGAGGGCCTATATGTTTAAGTTTACTAATGGTAATTTTAGGACTACAGAGATTCCGTCATTAATTAAAAGATATGCCTGTCCTTTCATTTTTAGTTCAGAGTTTGGGCCTGACTGTAGGTTCTCCGCAGTGCCAAAATTCTATTAGTAAAATTAAACTTTTAGTATGTGAATACTGAAAAATTGTAAACTTTCACAAAAGTGTAAGTTTATCTTAGGGAATCCGGCATAAAAAATCTAATGATTCTGCATTTCTCTAAAGTATTAGGGGGCATATTTATACTCCGTTTGCGCCGGAATTGCGTCGTTTTTTTTTACGCAATTCCGACGCAAAACTAACTCCATATTTATACTTTGGCGTTAGATGCGTCTAGCGCCAAAGTCCATGGAGTTTGCGTCATTTTTTAGCGTGGACACCTACTTTGCGTTAATGATATGCAAGGTAGGCGTTCACGTCTAAAAAATTGACTCCAAGGCATGTGCGCTGTATTTATACTCCCGGGCAAAATTCAAGCCCGTGAGTGGGCGGGTCGAAAAAAATGACGTACGGCCGCTTTTGCGCCGTTTTTTGCGCCTGGAAAAGGCAGGCGTTAAGGGACCTGTGGGCTCTGAAGGAGCCCAGAGGTGCCCTCCCATGCCCCCAGGGACACCCCCTGCCACCCTTGCCCACCCCAGGAGGACACCCAAGGATGGAGGGACCCATCCCAGGGACATTAAGGTAAGTTCAGGTAAGTCATTTTTTTTTTTTTTTTGTGGCATAGGGGGGCCTGATTTGTGTCCCCCTACATGCCACTATGCCCAATGACCATGCCCAGGGGACAGAAGTCCCCTGGGCATGGCCATTGGGCAAGGGGGCATGACTCCTGTCTTTGCTAAGACAGGAGTCATTTCTATGGGGGTTGGGAGTCGAAAAAAATGGCGCAAATCGGGTTGAGGCGAAAAATTTGCCTCAACCTGACTTGCACCATTTTTTGACGCCCAAGCCCCATATCCCCCTACGCCGGCGCTGCCTGGTGTACGTCGTTTTTTTCCACGCACACCAGGCAGCGCCGGCGGCTAACGCCGGCTAACGTCATTGATTAAATACGGCGCCCGCATGGTGCTTCAGAATGGCGTTAGCCGGCGCTAATTTTTTTGATGCAAAACTGCGTTAGCGCAGTTTTGCGTCAAAAAGTATCAATATGGCCCTAGGAGTTTGTACCTAACTTAGAGTTACAAATAGCGTGTAAAATATACATATGTTTCCTATACAACATTTCTCGCTAAAATGTGGTGAAATGTGCTTTGGAAAATATCACAATGGACTGGGCTGTGCAGCCAAGAAATGGGAACACATGCAGAAATACCGCATTCCCCAGCACTGTGTTATGTGTGTTTGCCAGCTGCAGTAATATTTATGTTAATAATAGGCCGACTATAAATGAGGCCTCAGTGTTCTGGTGACTTTTATTTTGTATTTGCTGAAGGCAGCCACTAATACTCAAGGAGCAAAAGGCTCACATACAAATAAATAGGGTTTACAATGAAACAAACAACCTTTTAACAAGGTCTGTTGCACGCATGCAAAAGTGTTCCTACAATGAAATATGAAAAAGGTAATTTTAGTAACAAATGTAGAAGCTTCAAAGACAGGAGAATTTGATAGACTGTCACATGAAATGGTAGCATTATGTCATATTAATCACTGGGAGTCCTCAGCAGAATCATGCTATTAAAATGATCACCTGCCAGTTATCATCTGTTAATGTTAAGAGAACTTGGGAGGTCATAGAAAATATCAGGAAATTACATGATGTGAAGCAATTGAAGATAATCATATCCCTGAAGAATTCCTGGTGGTGTTGTCAAATATTGACTTTTAATATCCTGTTCACTTCTTTGCTTCGCTGCTGAGTCTCATGAAAAGAGATATAATTCAAGCACAAAAAGAAAAGCGTTTACATATGCACTGCAATGGAAAGCTGAAAGGTTAATGGAATGGAAGGATTTAATGGAATAGAAGAGGCAGAAAACATTATGACTGATGAAGTTTGATGATGATGATAATTCTAATAGCTAGGAAGAGTGGATATTGTTAATCTTTGTGGAGATATGTTCAGACCTGCGTCATAATAGCCAATCAAAACTTACTTTGGTAAGGCTTGTACATGATGCCTGCTGAGTCCTAAACTGTACGCAGCAGTTCCAATGCAAGACAAAGTAAAATAAGGTATTGACCTCATCACAAGCGGGTAAATGCTAGACTCAAAAGTAATTATTCATGTGAGTTAGTAGAGATTATGATTTAAACTTCCAGGAATGGGGAATAACCAGCTAGACCCACATTTTCTGGCTCCCTTCCAGTGGAGGTTTTCCCAAATCTCAGGGCTTTAACACAGAAACTTGACAACTACTCTGTGCAGGTGGTAAATATCTGAGGTAGGGTGGAATGAGTAGAGGGTGAGGACAGAGGCTGTGAGGGTCTTAGGGGGTGGGAAGGCTGTAGAGTCTCTGGCAAAACATCTTCTGCTCAGTATGTGGCTGGAAGGGAGTAGGCAGGGGTCGTGCTGTCTCTTGGCCCTCAAGCCCGTTACCCCTCTTCCAGTGGTTTTACCAGATCCAGAAATACTTGACAAATCATAGTTCCAGAGGGTATTCCCAAAGTTTAACACTCAATTCAACACATAATGAGGGCCTTTGCCATGTTGCTATGGACATTGAATGTGCCTCTTTTGACTGGCTGTTCCATGACAATGTTAGCTGCAGATTCGTGATGACAGTGGCTGAAACAAGAAGTCAATTTGTGTCAACATGTGTAATGCTTAAGTCTGACGTGACTGCTTTTTTTGACTAAAGAAATGCATTTTATTTTATTTATTTTGGGTGTTTTGACTAGCACGTCTTACCATCTTACATGCAATGAGAGTGTTTTTCGAAAATGTTGTGTAAAAGATGGTGAAGCTATTGTAGTACATTTGCAAGTACCAGGTAGTGAATAATCAGTCGGTCAACTGGCAAGGATTGAGTGCCTCTACCATATGATGATAAAGACTTATGGAAGAACACAAGTCCTGAAAGCCTAAAGGAAGAAGGTGAAACCGTATTACACATCCACAGGGTGGAATCGTGCAAAGGTTAGCATGAACCATTGAGCTCTCCATCCTCAGATGGATCAGATAAAATACCATAATTTCACATATTAGAAAAGCTTTCATTGGAATGAGTGGAGTAGGCCTTCAGCTGCAACATTTCAGTGCTGTAATCCACAGCCTCTCCATTTACTCAGAATATGTAGAACCTTGCGTGGGAGTGCAACATTTTGTTTCAGTGTTTGAGGAAAGCGAGGTTGGCCTGCTAAATAGCGATCCCAGTGTGACATCTGTGGAATGTTTATCAGACTCTGGGCCACATTTACAAGGCCTGTGGCACAGGGTGGTGCAGCAAGTGCCTTGCTACCTTGCATTGTGCCACCCGGAAAGGGTAGAAATGCACTGTATCTACAAGATACTGTGCAATTCTGCCCTCTGTGCTGGCACACAAATTGCTGCCATGTGCCAAAGCAGGCACCCTTGCACCATGGTACAAGGGTGCCTGCAGTGTGGGGATGTTTTTTTTGTGCAGAAAGGGACATCTTCCTGCACAAAAACAATCACAAAAGGTGTTTTCCTCTTAATGCAGAATGCAGCATACATAGAAAGAGGAGAAAAGGGGCTAAATAAAGATGTTTCTCCCCAATGCGCATATCGTACGCCACCCCGGTGCTGGCATAGGAATCTGACGCATTCCCAGACTTGGAAATCTGGGAATACATCAGATTCCTTTTGGTTCCACTGGTGTTGCGTGGGAGCTCCCCAAGCAACACCGATGGAACGCCCGTTTCACATAATGTTAAGAGTGAAAGGGTCCATATATAGAAGGCCATGAAAAGCCACGCAAGGTGGCTTTGCATGGCATTGTAAATATGGGCTGGCACACTGCGCCACCAAAACATTAAAAAAAACTATGCTCCAGTGGAGCAGTGTGCAACTTGGCCCTCTTAAATGAGTTCCCCAGTATTTTATGGGTGCTATTAAGTTTCAATCAAACAATCAAATCAATCAAACAATTTATAAAGCACGCTACTCACCCGTTAGTGTGTCAAGGTGCTATTGGTCGAAAAGCCATGTCTTAAGGCGTTTTCTGAAGTCCAGGAGGTCTTGGGTCTGGCGTAGATGGAGCGGTAGGGAGTTCCAGGTCTTGGCGGCCAGGTAAGAGAAGGATCTTCCTCCGGTGGTGGTGCAGTGAATGCGGGGGACGGAGGAGAGGGCGAGGCTGGCGGAGCGGAGCTGGCGGGCGGGGGTGTGGAAGGTGAGTCTGTCGTTGAGGTAGGCCAGACTTGTGTTGTGGAGGGCTTTGTGTGCGTGGGTGAGTAGTTTGAAGGTGATCCTCTTCGATACGGGTAGCCAGTGTAGCTCTCTGAGATGGGCTGATATGTGGTTGCGGCGTGGGATGTCAAGGATGAGTCGGGCGGTGGCGTTTTGGATACGTTACTTTTTCTTTTGTAGTTTGGCCGTGGTTCCTGCATAGAGTGCGTTGCCGAAGTCCAGTCGGCTGCTGACTAGGGCGTGGGTGACTGTTTTTCTGGTTTCGATGGGAATCCACTTGAAGATCTTGCGGAGCATGCGGAGGGTGTTGTAGCAGGAAGAGGAGACTGCGTTGATCTGTTGAGCCATGCTGAGTGCTGAGTCAAGGATGATGCCCAGGTTCCGTACTTGGGTGGTGGGGGTGGGGGCGGCTCCGAGGGAGGTAGGCCACCAGGAGTCATTCCAGGCGGAAAGGTTTCTGCCGAGGATGAGGACCTCTGTTTTGTCTGTGTTTAGCTTGAGGCGGCTTGATTCCATCCAGTCGGCGATAGCGTGAAGTCTCTTATGGAGGTTTTTTCTTGCTGTTGTGGGGTGTTTCGTGAGCGAGATGATCAGCTGGGTGTCATCTGCGTAGGATACTATTTTGATGTTGTGGGATCGTGCGATGTTGTCGAGGGGAGTCATGTAAACGTTGAAAAGTGTTTGTATCCTCTGTTACATATTGGAAGGTTGCATCTGCTGGAAATTAAAAAGGCAAAAAGGATCAATATTTTCAGGAACATTTGAATGTTGGTGCTGTAATCACCAAAATCTGCAAATTATTCCCAAAACAGGAGATAATTATTGTATCCAACAAATGTCATTCGTAATCAGGTCCAAAACTTATAATTATAATTGAACCCCCACGAATGATTATAATAAAAGTAAACTAACATTAAAACAATACACACCAAATTCACAAATATACATCAGAATAATCATTTATGTCCATTACACCCCAAAACACATGAATCCCAACATTTATTCATTTGTTGCTATTTCATTTTTAAAATTATTATGAAAGAAAATAACATGTTCAGTTAAAATATTACAATAATACATTACTTTTGAATTAATTAAACAATTGTGTGCCTGTAAAATAATCCCCACTATAACTGAATAATTGTAAAAATGGAAAAACCTTTAATAAATTAATCAACAAAAACACCCCAAAAATATATGTATAGATTAAAATATTTTTAAAATATTACCCACCTCTCCTTACAATAATATCCAGAACCCATAATATAGCAAATACACCCAGTTTATTATATCTCACAAACATGATCTGAAGCATTCTTAGAAACACTTCAAAACAATAATTTAATAAAACAAAATAAATAAACTCTTTCAAAATGAATTGTTTCATTTTTAAATGTTTTATTATTTTATAAATAGGACACATCCCTGCTAAAAACCAAAGACACTACAACCCATTAAAGTAAAATATAGGAAAAAATGTGTACCAAAAAACAAGTAAATTGTCACAAATTATTCTAGTAGACAATATTAATAAACAAAATGATGTATTCATATTAACTTATTAACTCCATCAAACACAAAAATATTTAGGAAAACAATATTTTAAACAACATTATTAACAAATACAGAAAAATTACATACCATTGATGTTATGTCCCATGACATTTTGGTATTGCAGCACAATATTGTGATCAAATGATACAAGCTTTCAGGGTGCATATCACAACTACATAATGGAAGATGTTCTGAAAAGCTCTGTACAGATTGGCAATGGAAATTTTGCAAACAAGGCAGAATATAATTAAATCTATCACAAACGTTACATACTTATGAAGTGTTATCAAGGTTTCTAAATTCCAAATGCCACCGGTAAGTGTGAAGTGCAAGGAAAGCAGGCACCACAATAAGTAGAACATGAGAATAACCCTAATTATGAAATAATTATTACAATATTATGGAGATCTTCAGAAAAAATTGAGGGGCATATTTATACTCTGTTTGCGCCGGAATTGCGTCGTTTTTTTTTACGCAATTCCGACGCAAAACTAACTCCATATTTATACTTTGGCCTTAGACGCGTCTAACGCCAAAGTCCATGGAGTTTGCATCATTTTTTAGCGTGGACACCTACTTTGCGTTAATAATATGCAAGGTAGGCGTTCCCGTCTAAAAAAGTGACTCCGAGGCATGTGCGCCGTATTTACACTCCCGGGCAAAATTCACGCCCGGGAGTGGGCGGGTAAAAAAAAATGACGTCCAGCTGCTTTTGCGCCGTTTTTTAGCGCCTGGACAAGGCAGGCGTTAAGGGACCTGTGGGCTCGGAAGGAGCCCAGAGGTGCCCTCCCATGCCCCCAGGGACCCCCCCTGTCACCCTTGCCCACCCCAGGAGGACACCCAAGGATGGAGGGACCCATCCCAGGGACATTAAGGTAAGTTCAGGTAAGTATTTTTTTTTAAAAATATTGTGGCCCCCCTACAAGCCACTATGCCCAATGACCAGAAGTCCCCTGGGCATGGCCATTGGGCAAGGGGGTATGACTCCTGTCTTTGCTAAGACAGGAGTCATTTTAATGGGGGTTGGGAGTCGAAATAAATGGCGCAAATCGGGTTGAGGCGAAAATTTTGCCTCAGCCTGACTTGCCCCATTTTTTGGCGCCCAAGCTCCATATCCTCCTACGCCGGCGCTGCCTGGTGTACGTCATTTTTTTTCACACACACCAGGCAGCGCCGGCGGCTAACGCCGGCTAACGTCATTGAATAAATACGGCGCCCGCATGGCGCTTCAGAATGGCGTTAGCCGGCACTAATTTTTTTTACGCAAAACTGCGTTAGTGCAGTTTTGCGTCAAAAAGTATAAATATGGCCCTGAATTTTTTATTTCCTAATTGCTGCTTCAAAGTAATTCAAGGAGCCATCACCATCACTCTCATTAGCATTTCGGGTAAGTGTTCATACATTTTTTGAAGTTCTTTACGCAGCAATGTATTAACATAAAGTGAAGTCCAAGAAAAGCAGGTAACAAGTAGACAAATGAGAAAATCATTTATTAAGATGAAGAAACTCCAGCCAGAGTTGGTCAGCACAAGTTGGCAGATCAACTATCCATAGCTTCTTCAAGGTAGTCCACAACTCATATGTATATTGTTTGCTTAAAGAATTGCATGCATCTTCTGCTGCATTATCCCAATGAAACTTAGGCCCATATTTATACTTTTTTAGCGCCGCATTTGTGCTGCTTTTGACGCAAAAGAGGTGCAAACTTACAAAATACAATTGTATTTTGTAAGTATGCGCCGCTTTTGCATCAAGAAATGGCGCAAATGTGGCGTTAAAAAAGTATAAATATGGGCCTTAGTTGATTTTCTGATTAATCTGGTAACAGGAGTGACAATGGCTGAAAAAGCTTCAATAAATCCCTCTTTATTGATGTCAAATGCCCCTTTTCCTTATTACACTTACAGACTGTGAGCTAGCAGCTTTTGAAGAATAGCCTTTACATTTGTGATTTATTTCAGTACTGTATGGGAAAAATAAAGATATTGTCTATGTACACAATGCAACACATGTCTAAAAAGTATTTTAATACCGCATACCCCTTTTAATGATGCATTGGAATGCTGCAACGGAATTGCAACATCTAAAAGTTATTCCTTAATTATTAAATACGCCCTATTGGCTCTGAAGGCAGACTTCTAACTATCATTCCCCAGGACTTCCACCAGACAGTACGCACTGTCAAGGTTCAACTTAGTATACATTTTGGCTTCTTTGACTTGATCCACCAGAACTAAAATTAAAGACTAACAATATTTGTTCTTGAAAGTGACTTTGCTAATCACCATATAATCAATGCAAGCCAGAAGATTCCCATCCTTCTTTGGCACCAAGAAGAGTGGGGAGGAGACATGTGATTGGCATTGTTGCATATAGCCCTTGTATAAATCCAGATTCCTTCTAGATGTGAAAACTGTCCAGCCACTTAGCTTTAGACTGGTCATTTGAAAATGAGGTAGGTTTAAGCAGAAAATGGATTTGGACATGGTTCAAAAAATACTTGGGGGCATTTTTAGGAAAAGTGTTGCTGCACAAAGTGCAGCACCACTTTTCTTGCGCCCCTTAGTGCCCCCTAATGCCACCATGTGTATGCTGTATTTAAAATACGGCACACTGTAGTGGTAGTTAGGGGAGCCACATCTGAATTTTTTATGCTAGTCTGGCGCTTTGCAGCATTAGCATTAAAAATGTTGATGCTAATCCTGCAAAGCACCCAAAGGCCCATTGTAAGCAATGGAAGACTCCTTTTAACGCCTCTTCTGTGCAGATGTTACAAGTGTCAAACAAATGGCACAAGGAAATCTCTTTCTTTTGCCCCAATAATGGCGGAATGCCCCCATTGCATACAATATGCCTGGCACAAGCATAAAGTAGTGTAAAGGGTTACAAAGTGGTGCATTGCATGCATTGTGCCACTTTGTAACTAGGGTGCAGCGTTTTTGCCCTTCTAACTCCACATTAGCATCAAAAAATGACGCTAATGTGCCACTGAAATGGAGCTAGTGGCTCTTAAATATACCCCTTGACACTTTCACCCATACAACATTAAGGACCAAAAGAAGCTGGAATAGGATAATTTCTTGAAATGAGAAACTGTGCACAATCCCTGGCCTAATCGTGAGGAGACAGCAGCTCGGCCCAAGGATTGGGTAGAGGAAGTTGGAGGGGGGAGGCTTGACACAGGGACAATGGCTGCCATCAGTGCGGAGGCCAGAGCCTGAAATGCTCTCTGTTGGGCCGCCACGCCAGAGTGAATGCCCTCCCGGTATGCATTTGTTTGTTGCAAATGCCTTTCAACACCCTGGATGGCATTCAGTATGGTTGACTGCCGAACAGTGAGGGTTCTCAGGAGGTCAATAGCCTCCTCACTGAGGGCCGGAGGGCTGACTGGGACATGGCCAGAGGTGCCTGGGGCGAAGGAGATGCCCACCCTCTTGGGCGAACGGGCACGGGAAACATGCTAAGGGGCTGCTGGGAGGGCGGTACTGGTATGGGGACAGCGGCTGTACCTGTGGTTGGGGTGGGCACAGAGGTGTCCGCCACTGCCAGGGAACTTTCATTGGAGGAGGAGTCACTGTCTGTAATGTCCCCTCCTGTCTCTGCCGTGGTGCTCTCCTCACCCTCCATCCCACTGGTGCCCTCACCATCGGTGGATTTGGTGACCAGGCCCCTGTGGGATGCAGCTCCCTCCGTCGCCGGTGCCTCTGCTCCTCCGCCAGATGATGCTAATGCACACAAGGACAGGGTGACAAAACAAGAAGGGGGGGGAACAGAGGATACACTTGGTCAATGCCAGCAACAACACTACCATTGGCGGACACAACTCACAGGGAGCAGCCCTATGCACTAGGCCATGCACTACCAGTTACAAAGTTAGTCACCAGCCCATGGGGTACATAGCATAACGCCATCAGCTGCACACCTCAAACAAACAGGACCCTGTCCGGTAGTAGATGGCCACTAACACTATTGGGGTTGGAGTGCTTCAGAGCCTGCCCAACAAGGGACCTACTCTGCCATGTTTGCCCTGGCCTAGGGGCACCCACAGCCCACATCCCCCACCCAGGTAAAACCTTAACACGCGCAAATTAATGATTCGGTATCTGTACTCACCCCCTTGTGGCTGCTGTGATGCCTTCAAGCGCCCATCAAACTCCGGATAGGCCACCGCCAGGATGCGGGTACGATGGGCACCCCTTCCTCGTTGGGAGGTCAGCCCCAGCTGGACCTCCGCCGACTTCCTTGCCCAGCGGCGCAGGTCCTCCCACCGTTTGCGGCAGTGGGTGCTCCGTCTGTCAAAGACCCCCAGGATCATCGACTCCTTGGCGATGGCACACCAAATACCCTTTTTCTGATGGGCGCTGACCTGCAGGAAAAAGACAGCAGAAAAGGGATTAGTCATACCATCCGGACTGTCATACTCATGGCACACCATACACCTCCCATCCCCTTAAGCACATACATTGACCACCATACATGCAGCACTCTGCCCAGGACCCCTCAGCTCCCCCCTACATGAGGCTTTCACACACACCACTCCATACATTCATGCCCCACGTATCATGCTCACAGTGTACTCACCTGTTTGTCTGGAGTACCATAGAGTAAAATGTACTGGGGTAGGACCCCATCCACCAGTCTCTCCAACTCCTCCGAAGTGAAGGCAGGGGCCCTTTCCTCAGACACTCAAGGCATTGTCGCTTCCAGACACAGGTCACAGTAGCTCTGTGCATGATGCCTTCATCTTGAAGAATAGCAGCATTCCATATGTGATGTCTCAACTCCAGAGACACCGGGTAAGGCTAATAGGTGAGCCAATGGTCCCCACCCAGTTGATGTAGGTATATGGATGTGGGGTTGTCCCTAAGGGTGAGTGTCTGTCTAACAGGTATCCCTCGAATATTTGCAGGTGACTCTGGTTACCCCGACCTCTCATGGCTACTGACCCCAGTTAGGAATGCAGGACAAGGGCAGAGGAACATTACAATGAGGCACATGGGCGAACAAGTAGGATAAATGAAAGAACCTTGGCCTCCTGAAGGCCAGGTTCCGGTGCCTACATCTGACAGGTGGATCCCTGTACTACTCACCCAAGAAGGTGTGCCAGATCATCGTTGCATGTTGCATGTTGCACAACCTGGCCTTGAGACGCCAGGTGCCTTTTCTGCAGGAAGATGAGGCTGGGGGAAGTCTTGTGGCAGTGGTGGAGCCTGTGGACAGTGACAAAGAGGAGGCAGAGGAAGAAGATGTAGGCAACAGAAGTTCACTCATTCAACAGTACTTCCAGTGACACACAGGTAAGACACTGTAACTTCACTTTCCATTGCAGTTTTATGTTGGACATTGTACATGGCAGTCTGATTTTCCATATTGTATGGCCACTTACTGTACCCTTTGGCATCTCTACTTTCAGATTTCTGTGACCCACTCTGGCTCCTGGTGTGTTCCCTGCTGCCCGCCACAGGTCATACCTATGTATATATGACTGTACAGTTGAATTGCAATGTTTACAGCTTGTTAAACAAATACATATTTGAATCAATTGACAGACTCCATACTTGTATTAGTTCCAAAGGTGTTTATTTATGTGCTAATAAGTGGAGGGGGTATTGCAATGGGCTGGGTTGATGATGGAGGAAAGTCCAGGGTAGAGTCCAGTCTATTGGTATCACAGGTGCATTGTCCAATGGGCCATAGGAAGGGGAGCAATAGCAGTTCAAGGTGGACAGGGTAACAGAGTGGGACAGAAGGGTGACAATCAGGAGAGTCTTATGTTCTCTGGCTTCTGCCTGGATCGCAGGGATCTTTTGCGTAGTGGTTCTCCTTCTGCAGGGGGTGGGGTGCTGGTAGCCTGTTGTTCCTATGGCAAGGGCCTCCTGTCCACTAGCGCCGGCAGAAGTGGAGGGCTGTTCTTCGGTTTGGCTAGTGTCAGGGGCCCGTTGGTGTGCCATAGCCTCCCTCATGGTGCTGGCCATGTCTGCCAGCATCCCTGCAATGGTGACCAGGGTGGTGTGGTTGTCCCTCAGGTCCTCCCTGATCCCCAGGTACTGTCCCTCTTGCAGCTGCTGGGTCTCCTGCAACTTGTACATTATCTGGCCCATGTTCTCCTGGGAATGCTGGTATGCTCCCAGGATCCCTGCAAGTGCCTCATGGAGAGTGGGTTCCCTGGGCCTGTCCTCCCGCTGTCGCACAGCAGTCCTCCCAGCTTCCCTGTTGTCCTGTGCCTCTGTCCCCTGAACCGTGTGCCTACTGCCAATTACCCCAGCTCTCTGATTGTCTTGGGTTTGTGGGTTTGCCTGGGGTCCCTGTAGTGGTGGACACACTGCTGATTGATATGTCCTGGGGACAGAGGTATGGGCCCCCTGAGTGGGTGCTGTGCTGGTGTTTCCTGAGGGGGAGGCTCTGTGGAGGGTTGGGACTGTGGCAGGGTAACCGACTGTCCAGAGGTCCCTGATGGGCCGGGTTGGTCATCGTGATCCAGGTGTGCAGAGCTGCTGTCATCATTGTGGGCCTCTTCTGGGGGACTGGATGTTGGTGGCACCTCCTCTCCGGTGACGTTGAGTGGGTGTCCTGTGGGGATGTAAATGCAGTGTTATTGTTAATGCGTGTGCCATCTTGTGCATGGGTATGTTTCCCTCTATGGTTGTTATTAGCAAGGCAGCTTTGGCTTGTGTGAGTTGTGATTCGGTTGGCTAAGTGATGGTCACTAGTGTGCATGCTGTGGTGATGGGTGTCCATGCAGGTCTGTGATGGGTGTCTATGCATTGTTGTTGCATGCAAGGCTTGGTATTGGGATGGGTGGGTTGTGATGGTGGGGTACATATGAGGTGGTGGAGTGATGGGGGTGAAGGTAGGGGTGGGAGTTTGTGATGGCATGCAGGTAGGGTGGGGGGATAAAGCAGTAAAAATTTGACTTAGCAGAGTCCAGTCCTCCTGCTACTCCTGCGAGGCCCTCAGGATGCATGATCACCAAGACTTGCTCCTCCCATGTTGTTAGTTATGGGGGAGGAGATGGAGGTCCACCGCCAGTCCTCTGTACGGCTACCTGGTGTCTTGCAACCACGGAACGCACCTTCCCCCGTCGGTCGTCCCACCCTTTCCTGATGTCATCCATTGTTCTGGGGTGCTGTCCCACGGTGTTGACCCTGTCCACATCTCTCCACCATAGCTCCCTCTTCCTTTCAATGGACGTCTGCTGGATGTGTGATCTGAATAGCTGGGGCTCTACCCGGATGATTTCCTCCACCATGACCCTTAGCTCCTTCTCTGAAAACCTGGGGTGTCTTTGTGGTGCCATGGGTGTAGTGTGAGTGGTATGTGTGAGGGTGTGTGGGGTGATGTGTTGGGGTGTGTGCTGTGAGGTGCGTGGATGATGTATGGGTGATGGTGTTATGTGGCTCAGATTGAGGGGGTGCTCCTGGCTTGTCAGTTGGCAATATTTTTTTTCGTTGTCAGGGATTGTGAGTGTTGTGGGTGGGTGTTTTATACTGGATTGAGTGTGTGGGTGTGGTGTGTGTATGAGTGTCAGGTGTGTGTAGTTTGAATTGTCCAATGTGGTGTAGTTTTGTTAGTGTGTGTGTATTTTGAGCGCGGTGGTGTGTACCGCCAATGGTTTACCGTGATTGAAAGACCGCCGTGGTGATTCGTGGGTCCTGATGCTGTGGATGTATTTCTGTTGGTGTAACGGTGTGGGTTTTGGTACCACCAGTTTATCACTGACCTTTGGGCTGGCGGACTTGTGTGGGTGTCTGCATAGTGGCGGATTTCTCTGTGTCATTAAGAAAAGACATGCTCTGCACCGCAATGGCCAGCACAGGGGACCAGTGTCCCCTGGGCATGGTCATTGCACCATGTGCCATGCAGAGGGCCTCAAGTTGGGCCCTCTATTGCACTTTAATTGAAAATAAATACTTACCTCTACTTACCCTACTTACCTGGGATGGGGTCCCCCATCCTCCGGTGTCCCTCGGGTGGGGGTGGGGGTGTTCCTGGGCTTGAGGAGGGCACCTGTGGACCCATCCCATGGTGTTTAACCATGGAAGTGGGTCCACGGGTCGCCTAACGTGTCTAACGTCAAAATATAAATATGAAGTTAGTTTTGCGCAAAATTTGCGTAAAAACAAATGACGCAAATTAGGCACAAATTGAGAATAAATATGCCCCTAAGTGTTATGGATGAGCCTTTAGGATTGATGTGTTCATCCAATGCCCTCTAATCTGTGATATCAGATGACCATGTTTCCCTCCCCTCTAACTTCTGTTGTTAATAACACAGAATTCATAAACAATTTGAATGCTGTAGATTAGAAGATCCACCCGTACTGGGAGAACTGTACCTAGATGGTAAAATTTTAGATAGCCAACATGTAAACAACTTTTCAATGTGACAATATCGGATTAATTTAGACTCACTCATCTTTTGCACTTGGCAAATTTAAGAGATGTTAGAACTTAGGTAGCAGGGATAAAACATCCGTAGAATGATTAATAATCCAAGACTCACCTTTGTGTCACCATGAGCATGCTATCACAAAAACAAACACAAACAACAAGGTGGTGGGTGAGATGCTTGAATTAATCTCATCCACTGGAAATTGCTCAGGCCCCATACAATCCATTGTTTTTCTCCTCATGCCACCTTGGTTTGGACCGAGCCATAAGCAAATCAGCATTGACCCTGTCCCAATCACAACAGTCCAGCCCGAACTGCAAGGCCAGGTCCTCCCTGAACCGGAAAACTAGCAACCTTGGAACCAGTTTTGCCCTTATTATGGGCTCATTAGCCAGGTATAGCTTGATTCCAGTGGCACAGTGAGCACAGGACCCACGTCTGGGCATACCCATCACACTTAGGGAGGCAACAAAAACAAAAACAAGTTGATAAATAGAATGTTTGAATTAATTTCAGCCACCAGCAATTGCTCGAGCTGCATCCCAAACGATCACTGTTTTTTATACTTAGTGTGTTGCCCTAAGTGGAATGGAAATGCCCATACGTGGGTCCCACACACACTCTCACTGGAACAAAGCTGTACCTGCGTGATGAGCCCATAACTAGGGCAAAATTGATCCTGGGTTAGTTGTGTCCCGGCTCAAGGAGGAACTGTCTTAGGGGTTTGGACTGGACTATTTCTATTGGGGAAGAGTCAAGACTGATTTGCATATAGTTGGGTCCAAACTAAGGTGGAATGGCCTGCAAAATAACGATGGCTTGGGATGAAACCTGAGTGATGACCTGTGGCTGAGATTAATTCAAGTATTCCATCCAACACTCCTTTGAATAATTATCACAAAAACAAAAGCATAACTACAAGTTAAAATGGGAGTGAGACCTAGAAATGACTATAGATGAAGCCACATGGATACATATTTGATCAAGAGCATCACAACCCTTAAATTATCTTCAACACAAAGCCAATGCATACCAAATACTGACCAGGTGTTTTTTTTTTACACAAGAGTGGCTGCTTGCCATGTGTCGGAGAGGCCCTAGTGAGAGGGACTCCTATATACACATCTGGTGGACGTGCACACACGTGGTATGATTCTGGGCATATGTTCTCCAGCAAACAGACAAATGTGCAGTGTAAACATACCACTAAGACTACTAGGTTTCTTGCTGGGCAATACCCGGCAGGACTGTCAGCGAGACCGGATCTTCGGGATTTGCACCTGTTCCCAATATGTCCACCTCTTGGCAGCTCCAAACTCTACTAGCCATTATAGCACAGAGTTAAAGAATGGCCAAGTGGGGGATAGGGTTTGGGTTGGGGACAGCAGGGAAGGAGACCTGTGGAAGCAAAAACACAATAGCAATGTCATTCACATTAATCGTCATGAACTTTGTTTGAACTCTTTATCCTCTAATAACATGAGAGATCAAGAATTTTTCAATAACGTGACCTTTTTATAATCATATACTCTGAACATTGAACTTTCTCAAGTTAATCCTTAGAATAGCAATTACATCACAACAAGAGTCAATGAGTACGTTCGTTCCCAAAGAATTAACTGCTATAGGATTCATGAATTATACTGTAGAATAGGCAAACTGCCTAAATTTGTTTTGTCAAGAAAGATCACACTCTATTCAATCTAAGTTTCAAGATTCAATTGCCCAGAAATTATTGCGCACCTTATTGCCAGACTGCGCATCAAGACTCAAGTACCTGGAATGATCGCGCGCTCTGCCGATCTGAAATGCAAGGGTCAATTGCCAAGAATTAATCGCACACACTGTTGCCGATTCAACCATCAGGATTCAAATGCCTCGAAATGATTGCGCACTCTGCCGATCTGAACTGCAAGTGTTAAGTGCCAAGAATGAATCATGCACACTGTTGCCGATTCAACCATCAGGATTCAAATGCCTCGAAATGATCGCAGACTCTGCCGATCTGAACTGCAAGGGTTAATAGCCAAGAATGAATATCGCACACTGTTGCCGATTCAACCATCAAGATTCAAATGCCTTGAAATGATCGCGCACTCTGCCGATCCGAACTGCAAGGGTTAATTGCCAAGAACGAATTGTGCACACTGTTGCCGATTCAACCATCAAGATTCAAATGCCTTGAAATGATTGCGCACTCTGCCGATCTGAACTGCAAGGGTTAATTGCCAAGAACGAATCGTGCACACTGTTGCCGATTCAACCATCAAGATTCAAATGCCTTGAAATGATCGCGCACTCTGCCGATCCGAACTGCAAGGGTTAATTGCCAAGAACGAATTGTGCACACTGTTGCCGATTCAACCATCAAGATTCAAATGCCTTGAAATGATTGCGCACTCTGCCGATCTGAACTGCAAGGGTTAATTGCCAAGAACGAATCGTGCACACTGTTGCCGATTCAACCATCAAGATTCAAATGCCTTGAAATGATCGCGCACTCTGCCGATCTGAACTGCAAGGGTTAATTGCCAAGAACGAATCACGCTCACTGTTGCCGATTCAACCATGAAGATTTAAATGCCTCAAAATGATCACGCACCATGCCGATCTGAACTGCAAGGGTTAAGTGCCAAGAATAAATCGCACACTCAGTAAATCACATAGCCAAGAACTCAAATGTTTCAAGAAAACGGAGTCAAGGGCCTTCCTTGAAGTCCGCCTTACTGCCCTGCTTGAAGATCAGCAAGATAATGAGGACAGGGCCAGGAAATGTCCAACTAGGCCTCCGGAACAGGAGCCCTGGAAAATGCTGCTGCTCTGCACCGGGGCCTCTGAATAGTGAGCATGTGGAGCTGGGCTGGGTTCCTTAAATAGACCCCAACCCCGACCACCTGCCACACCCAGCCATACCCAGCCACACCCAGCCAGGCTGCAGGAAAGGCTTGGAAATGAACAATACATTGCAAACAGTACCAATGACATTTCAAGATAAATACCTGCAATGTAAAAAGTTAATATGCAATATCAGCACACAATGCATGAATTATTACATTGCATAAGGTTTGTCATTTTGCATTATGCTGTCCGTAGAGCGCGCACTGTCCTGGTGTTGACAAGGACAATGTGTATTCAGATACTACTATTACACACAAAGAGATTCCTGGGAGTGCATCAACCCCATACAATCTTCCTTGTACAAGAAACAATACCACAATGTGTATAGGGAATGCTAAGAACGGGCTACTTTGGCCCGTTTCACAGATAAGTAGGTCACCGACTTGGTGATCTAATTGTTGGCATGGAATGTGGTAGTGACAGCCGAGGATTCAGAGAAGGGTGGGGGAGTTCCCCTTATGGACTAGGTGGTCTCACACACATTATAGTGTCATGCTACATCATTTGACCACATACCTCCACCCAGGTATGATGATACCATCTGGGCTGACTCAACATCGTTGTTAAAAGAACTCTGAGGGAGTGCTGAAATTTTATCTTTCTGGATAAAGCGGGTATCCAGTTGAAGGGAAATAAATGCTAAAATTACCTCACAAATCACCTGTAAAATTTAATCCTTTAATAACGGTGTTTGTTGGCAAAATTAAAAACAATTTGAGACAATCTTGAACATAATGGTTCAAGGGGTCATCCAAAATTATACGCCCAACATGTTTCTGCCCTCTCCTATAGCCAAGCTGGTCAGGGGCATTCGTCAGGGCCTAGGATCCCTCTTGTATATGTGTGCGGCTGGCTCAGTTAAAAAGTGAGCACATGCATTGAAATGCACACTGGGCCTGCCTGTTCGAGATAACAGAGGAAGGCCCTGTGGTGAAAAGGCAATTTGCCTCAGGTCTGGGAAAAGGGGGGGAGTTGCCCTTGTCACGAGCAAGCGGCTGGGACAGGGAATCTTCTAGGTTGCAGAGCGAGATGCCGCCTTTGGTGTAAGTGTGACTACGAGGGACAACTACCCCCCCATATAGACACACTAATTGTACAATATCTCATTGCAGAGGATGATGGCTTACCTGTGCATTTGCCTGTCCTGGACTACCCTGATGACCTGGATGACCAGCTGACAACCATCAGCCAGGAAACCCTCCAAGATGTCCTGGGAACCCTCCAGACACCACCTCCAGTCGCAAGGAAGAGCATTCATGTAGCAGCCATCCCAGAGGAACCACCCACCACCCCAATAGTACGACCTGCCAGCTCAAACACAGCAGAGGACTCTAATGACACAAGGACCACCTTTGAGAGGACAGTAATGGGACTACAGCGGGAGATGGCCACGGAGTTGGGGGTGGGGATGCAAACTATAGCAGCCAGCCTTGAGGGGATGCGCATGTGCATGATGATGTCCACAACAGACAGCAGCCAAACAAGTCACACAATCCCTACTGCATGGAGTCCAGCAGTGTGTGAGGGACCTAACCACTGCTGTGAGGGAGTTGCCACAACACCTGCCCTCCTAATTTTGCAGCTGCATGTATGACAACAAGCTGGACTCCATGCACTGCGAACTGGCCTCCCTCAGGGCAGACATGGCTGCCTACCACAGGAATGTTGCTGCCATACTCAATAACCAGCAGCTCCTCCTTCTTGCAGTTATGCCATTTGCAGTTCCACAGATGGCAGCTGCTGGGAATTTGGAGTCAACTTCCCGAACCACTGAAGTGTGTGTTGCCCCTCTAACCCACCAGTGCCACCATCAAGGGCAGAGGAGACGACACACACATCAGAGGATGAAGATGTGGAACAGATCACCTTCACCCGTAGGAGTACCTGGTAGCACCAGCCCATGCCACATGGGTACTGTTTTTCCTTTGTCCTGTGTTTGATAACATGCTAGTGTTGCTACAGTTGGTGACATGCACTCTTCACCGAAACTCTGTTAACCTTTCCACTATGGACTGCAATTGTCCATCACTTCTCAATTGGCAATTCATGTTCCTCTGCACTGAATGACACTTCATCTCAGCATGTCCAATGATATGTCCCTCAACCTTGCACTTGTGTTGCGTCACAACAGAATGCTTCTCACTAATGGGGTCACAGACCTGGAGTATGTAAATATTGAACTACAGTACTTTAAAATAAACAGCACCTACTCACCCACACACCCACTTTGTTTCTGTATAATGTGACTCATCTACTTTGCTGAAGATTTGTGATGTGTGTAACATGTCTATGGTCACAGAGTGTCAATACCAGAGTGCAGAAATAATGTGGGCAGATACCTACGCACAAGGGCCCTGATTTATACATGTTTCATGCCGCATTTGCATAATTGTTTACACAAAAGCGGTGCAAACTTACAAAATATAATTGTATTTTGTAAGTTTGTGCCGCTTTTGCGTCCAAAAATGGACACAAATGTGGCGCAAAAAAGTATAAATCAGGGCCTAGGTATCTACAAGATAAAAGTCAATGCTGGCCACATCCCCTACAAGCAAGTCAGTGTTTATGTGACATTTGCTTTAAAACATACATGCCTCACCCACAATATACAGCAGGCATGGCTGTGTAAGAGTTTTCGGCCAATAACGTCAGCTGGGAGTACAAGTAAAACACATTGGCATGAAATGTAAATACTTGACCTCATCTGAAATTGGCATTACTCAGTTTAGCAGTGTTGACATGAACTTCAGGCTGCAGGCAGACATCCCACAGTGCCCAACATCATGACACAGGATCAAAACAATTACAGCTTAAAAAGCAAACCTACCTGTCCAATACATGGGAACCATAGTCACGATGAGTGGTGGGTACAATGGATGGCAAATGCACTGAGATTTAGATTTGTTGCAGCTGCCAATGTTACAGCTCAGTTGGAAGGGGGAATTAACATGTCAAGAGAGGGATGTGGATGCAGGATGGAATTCACAGGCCAACAGACAATTGGCACTGGACACTCATGCAAAGACCCTGAGCCCCAAGCATATGACACATTCAGTAAGGAGTACCTAAATTTTGAATAACTATTTACGAAACAGAACTTAAAACGATGTAACACACTTATACTAACCTAATCTATCCTAACTATACATTACCCACAACTGGCTCTAACTACCCTATTGTAATCTTACTTATCACATTTAACAACACACTCTAAACATTTGCCCCCCACCCCCTTTATATGACAAGGCACATGCAGGACAACATATATGAACCTTAACATATACTACCTAATACTAAACAAATATATATATATATATATATTTTTTAAATACACAAAAGACCCAAAATTAACTACCACCCACCCACCTACAAACTAACATGTAATAATATAAAAAACAAAATAACTACTTATCCTATCTAAACAACTACCCTACTCTAACTTATCACTAAACCCCGTAAACTCACTACCAAACAGGATGAGGAATGAGGAGGGAGGGGACTGAATTAGGGGTGAGGGGAGGCAAGAGTTCACAGTTTTTCCCTCCTCGGTGTATTTTTAATTGCCTTCAGCCTCCGTGTATTTTTGTCCACCTCCTCCTGAATGGTGTCAAGCTTTTTTAACACCTTCTACATGTCTCTCTGGAGTTCAGCAATTGCGGTCATGTCCATTGCTGCAGGTGTGATGGTCTGTGTTGCAGAGGTTGATGGTGGTGCAGGTGTGGTGGTCTGTGGTGAAGAGGTTGACGGTGCAGCAGGCGGGGCAGATATAACGGTGGCTGCTGTGGTACTGTGTGCAGTTGTGGTGGTCGCTACAACCTTTGTGGCCAACGCCGGTCCCACTTGGCTGAAAGCCCGCCATTCTCCTGTGGCTCACTCCCTTTGATAGCGTCTTGCCATCCTTCGGTACCCACACTCCACATCCAAGATGTGTCGGTATCTCACTGCCCACTTCTGGAAAGCCCTGATTTCCGCTTGATCCATGTTGGCAGCTGTAAAAAGGAGACAGGGAACCATCAGTGTCATCATTGTGTGATGCATGTACAGATGATAATCTAACACTCTGTCTCAATTTGCACATGCAGTCCAAATCACAGTCCAGATAATACAATGTCCCTGATGAATGTAATGGCATTGCTGCCTACCCATCATGTCTTTTATACCACAGTAAAGCACAACAAGAGTTGGACCAAATAAAGTGATCTGTGCATTGATCTAGTGAAATGTGTCACAATGCAAAGGCAGCAACTACTTCACATGGGCCGGGCCGACTAATCTTTATCATCTGAGTCAACTTCAAAGCACACAAGACCAGTGACTTGTAGATGTAATTGTCAGGATGGCATGCAGTTGCTAATCATAAGGGGTCAGTGTTGTTTGGGACACATGCATGCTTAAATGAGATGACTGTCATCTACACTGTGACCATCACATCTACCTACATATATGTTGTTCCCCTACCCTTGTGCCTCAGGGGGGATGGGCGTGCAATACATTATCACAACTGCCGAGGACAACCACAAAGCCATGTCCAATTGTACATGAATTTAGTGAGTGGAACACATGTGAGGAGGGCTGCCACCTATGAATAAGGTATCTATAGGTCATTCACATCTACATTAATGTGTCCAGTTGTGGACAACCGTCAACACCTCATCTGCCAACACAAATCACAAAACACCCACATTAATGCCAGCACACATATGGCCTTGACCTGCATGCACGCCTATTGCATAACACATAGGTGTCACGTAAATGGAGTACAACTTATGGGGCTAGATGCTGGGGGACAGTTACCAATACAGTCCGACATGTACATTACAATACACGGATGCACAATTTTGTGTGGAAAACTGATGCATCACTGTGTTGTGAGAATGAGGATATGACCCAGTGCCAATATACTGACACTGGAGCACTTCCAAGTCACATGTGGGCCCACATGTGGCTAGTAATCACCTTGTTCACACGCTGCTGCCTATTGCGCAGCACAAGACTCCCAAGATGTGACTCTGCCTGTGAATGTCTAACCCTTGCACGGAGCACTATATCAACATCCAGTCAAGTAATATATCAGATCACGTGCCAGCTCATCATATCTTGCAATGAGAGCAACACACAAGAGTCACTCACACAACAGCTGCAATCACTACACAGAACAGACATTATTACACTTACTGGATATGTCTAGGTCCTGAAATTGAGCCAATTGCCTGATGGTATAGGGGGCAGGTCCACCTGTAAGACATGGAAAGAAAATATGTGCGCAATGTCAGATCACTGTACAAACGTGTGGACAACATATCACAGTGTATAACATTTTACATGAGTGAGCTGGTGATCCTGCATGTAGATAGTCCAACAGACATACCACTGCAAACTCACATTGAAGCTGACACTCCAGTGAGTGATAGCCACACATCTGCACACATGCACTGGGCCTAACAATCATGTGGTGCTACAGCCAACTACAACCATTTGTGGCTAATCCATTTTAGATGGTACTCCATGTCATGATTTGTATTTGGCTGACAATTTCAATGACTCTTCCTTGGTGCACTGCAATACAAGTGACTCAGGTATTGCGGCTTGTGCATCAAGGGACACTGAGTTACTGTGTGATGGACATGTGGCTCAATTTTCTGTCTGCTATTATCATGCATTCAGTGGTCCATGACACATGTGGCACAGTTGTATGTGGGCAACAAATGCCCCATTGGCAGTGTCCCCTAAGCCGTGTATGCCCCCTTTGCCAACATAATGGCAGGGATCATGTGTGTGTGTAATGATGACAATGTAGCGCTAAACATTGATTGGTCACTTTGCTGTCCTGATCCAGTGAAATGTGGTATGCTGACAGTGTCTTACCTGATCATCATTGACAGAATGCATGGGCACAGGTGTTGTCATTGCACCTGAAATGTGTGAATAAGGGCCACATGTACGAAGATCATGTTTTGTGAGTCACACATTGCGAGACTTAGCAAATCGCAATTTGCGAGTAGGATAATCTGATGTACAACACTGTCAAAGACACTGTTTGCAAATCACAAATGGGGGAGCAAATGACCTACCTCATGAATTTTAATGAGGTATGTCTCATTTTGCAAAGCACTTTGGGAATGGCGCACTCACAGTGATGCTGGCCTGCTGGGCTCAGCATACCACCATGTCTGTGACTGCTTTCAAATATAGATGTATTTTAATTTTAAAAATGCAGCCTTATTCTATTAAAGGGTAAACAGAAAGCTTGTCAAAAACCAACATTATTACTTTAATTTTTTTTTTTAAACAGACAGAGGTCCGTGGGACCACTGCCTGTTCTGAAACAATTTATTGGCATGCATTCACAAAGGGGAAGGGATCCCATGGGGACCCCTCCCCTTTTGCGAATGGGTTAGCACCAATTTGAAACTGGTGGTAACTGAAATTGTTTAGTGACAGCATTCGCGGTCACCAAACAATCAATCAGCGGACTGCGACTCGCAAATAGAAAGGGAACGCCCCTTCCTAAATGCCACTAGCAAACTCTGTTTTGTGATTTGGCAATGTGATTGCAGAATGGCAAAATTGGGTATGTGCATTGGAATAAACATTTTTTCTTGATGTAAACACACAAATTCTGAAAACTAGGCACTTTGTGACAATTAAAAATAGCTTGGTACATGTGGTCAGTATGTATGTACTATGCGTTGTGTAGTGTCCAACATGTTTTAATGTGCTTTCACTGGAGGGGACATGATACTTCCACACACACAATAGATTCTGATGTGGTGGACCATGGTTTGGTTGTACTAAATGGCCTGGACATCCCATCCAATTAGATATATTTCATTGCAGATTAAATGTAACAGTGAGGCCCTTTGATTTGGCTAAGTGACAATGCACAACACATCTCCAAAAGTTGGCAGCACTGAGGTGTTCAGTTTTGACAATGCACAATTGTCCCATTTGTGACTTGGTTCTAGGCAAACCTTTGCAATTCCCTCTGCCAGTGGCTCATGTGCAACCGTGCACCTACACTACCAAACTTACTCCAGATAACCTGGGTAACTGCCTTGTGGAGGTGGACGTATTTGTGCAGGAAGGGCCATCTCCCTGTACATATTTTATTTTGATGGACAATTGGCTCTTTCAGTGTGTGCAGCAGTGTGCAGTTTGCATTAGTGCCACATCAATATGTGTTCATAGCACAGTCCACTTCCTTATTGCTACATGGCAACAGCACCCCAGGAGCGATGTATGATGTTGGGACTACCTCAGTATTTCTGTGTCACCTACATGTGAGTCAGCATCATCATGCTATATGTCTCATGGTGTTAGACCTGCAGCAACACACATTTCACACTCCTTCCATGCTACATACTGCCTGGGAGGGTGTGGGATTGACTATGTGGCCTAATGTAATTGTAAAAGGTTCATCTTCCAAGTTGTACTTCCAGTGGAGGCCATGTCATTGTCACTGTGTGCTCTGACATTGGTCCCTTGTTGCTCTATAGTGGCAGTTAATGTTTGTGGCAGCCAACATTTGTCCATAGGTGTGTATCCTATTGTGTCAGGGTGCACAACATAACTACCAGTGTCACACCTCAGTGTCATCCTGCCCAAGTGTCAATGTGGTGGTGTATGTTTTGTGTGTCCTACATGGTTGTTGTGCTGTGTGTATATTGCTAGGTTTATGGACTTACCGACAGGAAGGCCATTGCCATATTGTCCATCCTGGAAGTGCTGATTGATTGTGCTGTGGCGGAATATGAAGGAATCATGTACAATCTCAGGATACTTGGCCAAGATGTTGGTGAATAATCCCTGGTGGTCAACTACGGCCTGCACATTGATGGAATGCGTGTGCTTTCTGTACTGGAATGGGTGCTCTGGTGCTGCAGGTGGTATGATCCGGACATGGGTCCAGTCAATTGCACCGAGCACATGCAGGAAGCCATGGATTTGGAAGAAGCCCTGTTTTATCTCCTGCTGCTTCTGCAGGGTGTTGGGGAAGATGATGTGGCGGGATGTGAGGGAGATTATGGCATCTCGGCCTTGGGCAGGAAGGCCGAGAATGAGGGCTGTGATACCCCAGCAACAAGGGCACCCATTGTCTAGAAGGAGCCACTTGCCAACATATGCAGGACAGCTAGCAGCTTGGTCACCGGTGGTATATTGTGTGGTGTCTGCAGGCTAGCTGTTATTTTTTGGCTCAATTTTGGTGCAACAGCTGCTGTATGGATTCCCAGTTCAGCCGATACCGCCGGATGATGTCCTGTTTCCTGAGGACATGGAGGGTTGTCCTGTTGATGAAGACCCTCTCCTGCCTTCTGCGGTGCCTTTGTGGGCCACGTAGGGGTGGTGGTGGCTGCTGCTGTTGGTCCTGTGCTTGGTGTCGTCTTGCAACCTGCACCAGCAGCACCTCCATGGTGTCCTGTTGGTCTGTGAAGTTTCTTGTGTGTGTTTTCCTTAAGTAGTGGTGTGTTTGCCTCATTTTAACGCCAGCCCTGACCTAGGCGTTAAATTTTGACGCAAATCGGGTTTAGCGTCATTTTTTGGGTCCGCCTCCCACCCGTGTGTCATTTTTACCCTGTTGGATAAATATGGCGCAAAGGTGTTTGAGTCATTTTTTGGATGGGAACACCTACCTTGCATCACATTGACGCACAGCGGTTTCCCGCATCCTTAAAATGACACTAACTCTCTATTTTTGGTCCAGCGTCAAAATATAAATATGGAGTTAAGTTTGCACTGGATTTGCATAAAAAAAAGACGCAAATCCAGCACAAACAGAGGATAAATATGTGCCTGAGTGCCTTGGTGACAAATCTTGTGAGAAACCTTGTGAGACTCAGACTGTGCTTTTTAGAGTAAACATTATCCACGTAATTGACACCGAAAGTCCAAAGCCTGTGCCCATGAACTATGAGTATTGCCATCTTTCTAAGTGAGTGAAATAGAACTCTCTGAATGTCTCTTCAAGGCATGTGATGAGAACGGATCTGATTACAAGAGGCATCCTTACTTGTTAATAACTCTTTTATTCACTACAGGTAAAGCTCATTGTCAGATGTTACATATAGACCTATATGTTAGTGTGTAATTCATCAGGTGGGCCTAGAATTAATCATCATCTACCATTGTTCCAGGTCTCCTCCCGGCAGTACCCTCCTTAACACCCTTCCCCTCATCCAGCCACTCTGATCATCTGGTGCCTACATAGAAAGAGTCAGTGCTGCTAGAAGATGGGCATTTGAGGGTACTGCTCCTGAGGAATTCACATCTGACAACTGTGGTGAGATTCAGGGACCCACCATGTACCCCTCTTCAAGTGCAAACATTGTAGCAAGCAGTATCCTTGCATTCGATCCTGGTACAGATGCATTCCCTTTTTTTGAAATAACCATACATAATCAACTCATTCATTGGTTTCAAGTTTATAACCAGTTTCATCTCTTCAGAGTCTCTCTTCATAATTTGGAATAGACTGCTTTATAGAGAAAGGGGTTCATTCGTCTTGGAGGCATGTAAATCTCTTGGTGGAACCCCTATACCAGTGCAAAATCCAGGCATCAACAATAATGTTTGCCAAATTTTCTAAATGGCGGGGCAACCCATCTTCCAAAGTGTGAAATCTGATTCACCATGTTTAACTGTAAAGGAATCTTTTGTATGTTTATGGGCTCCTCTCAAAGGTTTGCCTTTTCCAGCTCGGCTTCTGGTGGAAAAAAAAGGTTGGGCATGCACTTGTTTTCCCTCTGATACTCAACCTAATCTTTTGGGTACTCTACAAAAAAACGAATTTCAGCCTGCCAAATGGTCCCTACCACAGAGTTGCCCCCAACCAGCTCTGTGTACATGCTGATAAACATCAAAACATCAATATTTCCTTTATTAACGAATTGCTGAACAACAAACAAGAAGTAAAGTTCCCTGCTTCTGAGGTGTCCACTGGCTATATAGCATCTTGAAAAGGAAACCCTCTCTGTGCTCTCTTGGATAAACTAAATGGGACACTTAATCCATCCTCCTGGCACTTCTAGATCTATAACCTATTCTGGATCACCTCTCCTGTCATATCCAGTATAATGGGTAATGAAGTATTATGTCCAGGAACAATACCCTGTATATTTACCAGACTGTGTCAATATCCTTCTTTGAAATCTTTGTATACTTATAAAGACATATAAAGCTAAGATGTTTGTGGTCCACCTCTGTTTTCTGCTGTTTCCCTCAATGTCCGAATGAGGACATTCCACTTTCAATCTGCACTGCCCTTTCTGAGGGCTTGAAAAGGCTTGTTTGATGGTATCTCTGCACCTTATCGGAGCCTAGGACCTCAGGTGTTGTATTTTCTTTTCTTTAAGATAAAGCAGCTTTTTTGAGAAATAACAATATCAAAACAGATTAACCACAACTAGAGATATAAGTAAAAAACAAACTTAAGCATACAAACTTGTGAATAAGAAGAGGAGCTGTTAAACATTTTTAGAGATTATAGGGGGAATAAAAGAGGGGAGCAAAGGGGGAAGGGAGGGATATCAAAGAGAAGATAATCCATAGCAACATCATGCAATAAAGAATGAGAATTTAAAATTCCAATATAAAAGTAAAAAAACAAAAATCAATATTAAGAAACAATTTCAGAGAAATATACATCTTATGCAGTTGAACGTTTACAGAAATACAATTATGTAATTATGAACAGCAGTATCTAAAGAAGAAATTAATGGTAACCATTATAATTCTCTATTAACAGATGGCAGTCCAATGAAGCAAAAGCAGTATCTAACTTATGGTAATGACAAACATTATACCACTAAGCTCTATACGAAATATTGGATGAACATTTTCAATTAAGTGTAATTTGTTGAAATGATAGAACCAACATCATTAAAATTATGAAAGTCTGGCTGATGTCCTCGGATGGACTACCTAGAAAATGTGTCAAGGAAGATAATGAAGACTGGAAATGAAAAATTGAGGTGAGTTGGAACCAAACCCTTTCTCAAAAAGAAGCAGTAGGAGGATAAAGTAATAACAGGTGTGTGAGATCCCTATGAGGATGATTGCATAACCAACATTTATCCGTGGAAAATTTAGCAATGGTGGAGGGGGTAAAATAAAGCCTGTGATATAAAATGAGCAATGACTGTGAAGTAGAGGCCGCTCTGGAAATCTTCTGTATCCTATCATGTATTTTGTTTCAGAGAGGGATAGTCGAGGTGCATCCCAAATCCAATTCCCACAAAGTTTCCACCTTAGTTTTAGATCTTTTCGTAGTTCAGGAATGAAAAAGTCTGTAGATAGGCGACTCCTTAGGAATAGAAGTAAGAATAGAACAAAGAGAGAGTGTTGCAATGCTGAAGAAGACAAAAGAGTTGGTAGCAAGTAATGAACATCCAAAATTATTTATGAGGGAAGATATTCAGGCAAAAAAGAGCAAGGGCAATTAAACAATTGTTGGAATCATGAGAAAGAAAAAGGAGCATCACTAGGAAATAAATACTTGACCCATATTATACCCTTTTGTCTTCAGGATTTCCAAAATAATGACTTAATATTAATAGTGATAAGATTGTTATACCAAAGAGGAGAGTGTAGGAAAGAGCTACGAGTTGCAATGTTTGACTGATAACAGGGTTTTAACATCAACAAGGTGCAATTATGTTTAAGAAACGGATAAGCTGGGATAGAGGAGAAGGATAAAACTTCTCTGGAAGAAAATAGGAGAAGATACCAGGGACTCCAACACTGGCCGGAGGGGATCCCGTGCGGAGGGGCGGGGCCAGGAGGCTCAGAGCAGAGGGGCAGGCACTGTCCGGGCACGCTGCCGAGCACGGGGGCCTCCGCAACCCCTGCATCGAGCTGTCAGGAGAATACCCGCCGTCGGACCGCCAAGAGACTCTACTGAGGCCAACAGCCGACAGATAGCCCGGTCTCTTGCCTTGAGTCCATGAGGAGCTAGCACCTGGAGTGCCGAGAGACTTTCCACTGTGGTGGCAGCCGGAATTCCCCTGCGGAGCTCGGGGCTGCAATGTGGGGGGGCTCCGCCGCCGGACCGCAGCCCTTCAGTGGAGCCGGGCTGTGCTGTACAGCAGTTGCATGTCTGTGCCGTGCTGCGTGGGGCAGGTTTTATAGACTGGACACACAACTGGAAGCAGAGTCGGCCGCCGCCCACCTTCTCCAGGGCCTTCCGAATTAGTCCAGAGGGAGACGTAGGAGCCAGGGCAGCGCCAGAATCTAATCGCCGAGGGGTGGAGGTACAGTGCGGGCCGGGAGCAGTCCTGCGACCGACTCTGTTACAGGAGAAACAAGACGGCTGAGGCTAGCCACTGATTTCCAGTCTCCTCCGAGTATCGGAGCTTTCGGGCGAGAAGCTGAAGGTCCGGAGCTGTGTGGTCGGCAAGCCCCGCTGCGGTATCCAGGGAGCAAACTGCCTCCACTAGCCTCCGTCGCCCGTCTGTTGTACCCTCACACCGATCGCCACCACCACCATCTGGAGCTTGGGAGGACAGCGCCCCCACCCCCGCTTCAGGGGCCCCCAGACTCGGGCTCTCTTTTACATTTCAGTTTTGTTTCTGATGAAAACATTGCACAGCGCTTTTGTTCCTCCCCTATACAAATAAACCAGATAATAAAAGAAAAGCAAACTTAATTCATCCTCCAATGTACCTGATGCGCAGGTGGCAGCAACAGTCGGGAGTGGAGCGGATGAAAGGGGGAGGAGCCCACCCCTCTGAGAGCGCTTCAAAGCGCTGAACTTCTTCACGCCGCGCGGGACCCGCAGGTGGCAGCAACAGCCAGAAGTGGAACCCAAGCCAAGGGCGGGCCCGTCCTTCGCCCGTCAGCGATTGTAAGAGGTCAGGTTGGGCCACCCTCCTTTAATCCGTGTTCAGAGGCCCCAGCGACTCGGGTTAATCAGCGAAGCGGTGCAGTTTGAAGATCTGAGAGTACTGAAGGTGAGACGAGTGGCGAGAGTCTGAAGTGTCCCTGTGGGCACCTTGCAAGTAGCTTAGTGGAGGAAGTGGAGGAGGGGAACAGTATACAGCGAGGAAAGTATACAGAAGTGAGAATAGAAGAGAAAGCATACAAGGGCGAGAGATGGGTAGACGGAAGGGGGTGGCACTACAAGACAATTTAAAAACTAATAAAACTTTAGATGGATTTTTACAAAAGGCATTTGGTGCCTTGGACAAAGAGATAGAGATGGTTGAGCGTTGCCTATCCATCTCAACATCCCCAGCTTCCCTAGTCCCCACCCCATCCCCACCTTTATTACAAACTTTTTCACAGTCCCTGTACCTCAAGCAGCCCCAGGGCACCCACCCAGCTTTGCCCCCCCCCCCTCCAGCTGTCCATTTAAAAAATGCTCAGGAGATTACTTCTGTGACCACGGATAAGGCCATTATATCAGATTCTGCCCAGTTGACGCCGGATCTCTCTGCTGGAGCATTTGTACTTGACCCAGAATCTAACCCAAAAGGGAAAAGAAAGCTTGGTGGGGCTAATCTGAGGAATAAACGAGCCCGTACCACGAGTACCAACAACCCGGGTCCTGAAGCTGGGAATGATAGGTCTGCAATATTACAAGAAAGTGCCGTTGGCCATCTGGCGCTTGAACGTATAATGGAGCATATAAGGGAGGAGCTCATTAAGAGACTGCATCCTATTGAAATCCGCCTTCAAGCTATTGAGGAGAAATTAGGAGGGCTTATTATGCCTTATATGCCTGATATTCCCCCGCAAGCTGACACAGAATCTCACTGCCATTCCCTTACTTTGGGTCACTTCTCTGGCACCAATGATAGGACCTCTGTAGATCTGGCTGAGGGCCCTCTGTCATTTAAGGACTGCTGCAACTATTCTTGTCAACCAGAGATGGGTTGGAATGCAAGGCCGCATATCAACCCAGATGACAACTGTCTTAAGGCAGCAGCCACTACTAGGGTAACTGGAGGAGTAGCCCCAATTACTAATATAGCGACTAAATCCACTAAAGCCTTCAATGTTTGTGAGCACCAACAGCAAGGCCCCATTGAGATGGACCTGCAGCCCAGCAGAACCAGTTTTGACAATCACGGGGGTAAGCCAAGAGTTTTATATCTGCCCACGCAATCCTGCCCATATGTCCTTGTTATCACTAATGTTCCTAGACTCTGACCAAATAGTCTGGAAACCTATATTGAGTTGAAAAATAAGGTTACACATTGGTTTCATGTTAATGCCAATTTTGTATTTTGTATGGTACCCTCTATACTAATGGTTAGGAGGGTGGGATTGGTGGGCCCGATTAGAACGGGGGATTGTATTGTTATTAATTTTGACTCACCCGCCTTGGTCCAACAGCTCTCCCTAAACTCATGTAGAGCTGGCCCATCAGTAGGAAGGAGGTGCTTCCTTGTGCAGACTTGCAGCCTTTTATCCCCCAACAGCCAAATGTGCCCCAAGTGGTCTAACACCTGACCTTAGAGGCCCCCCTTATCCCCAAATGCAACATGCTCACCAGTTTGAACGTAAGTACCCATCATCCACCCTCACAGATGTGGATTGACATAAAGCTAGTGCAACACAGGCACCCCAGAGATTCTGAGGCCCGGATTAACTATCAGGGAATGTATTATCCCCAGTGATAATGAGCAAGGAATATCCAGAGTAGGCAGCCCAGACGGAACTTCAACCCTAAATACTGATTCTAAGGGTCCCATGCAAACCACAATGTTAACCCAGAACGACATATGGACCCAGGAAACTAGAAGGAATACGATCGACCCTGAACTTATTGGGGTGAGTGAGATTATTGGAGACAAAGAAGTTGGGGGACTCATTGAGAGTAGTTCATCAATAGCTTTAATGTGTAATATGAACCCTATGAGTAACTCATTTATCACTTCCCAAACTTCGACTGATGCACTACAAGTCCGAGATGATATCTCAGCAAAAATCCTTTGCTGGAATATAGCCAGGCTTGAGCATAAAATGCGAATCCCTGACTGGGGCCATTTCTTAGATGAGCACAAGATATGCTTATTTCAAGAGACATGGGCTTTGAAGCCCAAGTACAGATGTGTTTTCAAAAGCTACTGGGTCCTAGCCTGTAAGGTGACTTCTGGGAGACCTTTGGGTGGTCTACTTATAATGGTTAGTTGTTCCCTTAAGTGCCGGGTTGAAGAAATGGACATGGGCAGCGCTGATATGCAAGGTTTAATATTATCGACCCATAAGGGAAAACCCCTAAACCCCTATTATCAGTAAACATATGTAGTAGGAGTGTGGGCAGTAACTGTAAGTCTGATGCTTTGATTGTTTTAGATAATATTTTATCCAGTAAATCTACCACCCACCATATTATAATTGCAGGGGATTTTAATGCAACTTTTGAGCCCTATTCAGTGGCCCAAGAACTCTATGAAGAAGAGGACATTTACTGGGGTATTCCGCATCTAACATCGAATAAAAGTCTTAGAATGAGCAGAACAGCCTACCAAATTGTTGACATCACACTTGCATACGATCTTCATGCATGTAATGGCCGCTGCTGCTCAGATACCAAACCCCGCCCCACTTTTAGGCAAGGAGCTTATAGTAGCCACATTGACTATTTTTTACTGGACATCTGTTTGTGGAGACATATGGTCGATATGGTGGTAACGAACACAAAGAAAGCGACCACGAACCACTAGTTTTATGTACCAGGGGTCTGCTGCTTATATTAGAAGCCTCTGACTCTAAGGACTATGCACAGCAGCTTGTCAAGACCAATAACAAATGTAATATTAAGTGGAACGCTGTTAATTCCTCATTGGGTTCCCTTACATAGATATATAGCCTATTAGCAGAACGAATGGAGCATATGCTCCGTTTACCTGAGGATGGGGACAGGCTTATGGCAGCACACTTAGAATTATTTAACTCCCTCAAAAAACACTTTATTAAAGAGACGGCTGCCAAAACAAGGAATTAGTGCAGTGAGAGGTGGTTCAACCATTCATGTAGGGAAGCTAAGCTCAAGCAATTGAGGGACTTGAGAAGGGGGGTTAGAGAGTCTATAAGACAATCAAGAGAGGGCTATAAACAGGAACTCATCAAGGCCCGCAGGAGCTGGGAGGAAGCAAGGTGGGCTGTTTTTCTGGATTCCGCAAGAGCTAATGCCACCTCCAAGTTCTGGAAGCTGATTTCAAGTGATAGTGGTGACTCCCGGCCTCTGCCTGGCACCTTAATCCTCCCTGTAACATGGGTAAAACATTTTGGGTCTCTTTATACAGGGGCAGATGCACCAAACTTCAGGGAATCGGTCGAAATTAGGAAACCTGATCCACCCCAATCAGTATCACCTTAGTAGAAACTAAGGCAGCAATAACCTCTTTGAAGTGGGGAAAGGCCCCGGGTCTCGATAAAATCCCTGGTGATCTTTACAAATCGAACCCCGAAATCTGGGCCCCTTACCTGAATTTGGTTTGTAATGCAGTCGCCGCAGGAGCACCCATTCCCCGGACATGGAGGGGAGCCGAGATAGTTCCCCTTTTCAAAAAAGGCAGCTCTAGCGATTCCTCTATCGCCCAATATGCCTACTCGATAACCTCCAAAAACTTTTTGCAAAGCAGATCTTGTTCCACTTAGACGAGTGGATCATAGAGAATGGGGCCATCTCTGATCTACAGGCAGGGTTCAGACATGCGGTCAGTACAATAGACCAGGGCCCTCATTACAACTTTGGCGGGCGGCACTCCTGCTGTGCCATTAACAACATCCCCGCTGGGCCGGCGGGCAGAAACCAAGTTTCTGCCCGCCGTCCGGCGGGGATGTCGGCTGCAACACGGGAGCTGACTCCAAATGGAGCCGGCGGCAGTGCAACGGGTCCAGTTGCACCCGTCGCGATAGCAGACAGTGAAAAGTTCCATGGGGCCATGGAAGGGGGTCCCTGCCAAAGGCATGGGCAGTGCAGGGGTCCCCAGGGGCCCGTGACTCCCCTTTCTGCCAGCCTTTTCCTACCATGAAAAGGTTGGCGGGAGGGGGACTCATAGGGCCTCATTACAACCCTGGCAGTCAAAGACCACCAGGGTTGTTCTGGAGTTTGTACCGCCAACAGGCTGGCGGTACAAACTTGGGGATTATGAGCGCGGTCACACCGCTGGGACCGGCGGTTTCCCGCCACATTGGTCCCGGCGGTTGTAATCCCCCAGGGCAGCGCTGCTTGTAGCGTTGCCCAGTGGATTACGAGTCCCCCTCCCGCCAGCCTTTTCATGGCAATAGGAACCGCCATGAAAAGGCTGGCGGAAAGGGGAGTCGCAGGGCCCCTGGGGGCCCCATGGAGCTTTTCACTGTCTGTATGGCAGACAGTGAACAGCGCGACGTGTGCAACTGCATCCCGTCGCACCGCCGCAACACTGCGGAATCCATTTGGAGCCGGCTCCCATGTTGTGGCCAACATCCCTGCTGGGCCGGTGGTCGGAAACTTGGTTTCCACCCGCCGGCCCAGTGGGGATGTCTTAATGGCCACTGCTGGAGTGCGGCTGCATTGGCGGCCGCACGGCAGATACAAATACGCGGGCGGCGGTTGCCGCCCGCCAAAGATGTAATGAGGGCCATAATCCCCTGCCAGCGCTGCCTCAGGTTGGTGGTACAAACTCCAGAACAGCCCTGGCGGTCTTTGACCAGGTCCTGAGGTTCGTAGCAATTAAATGGAAGACAGTGGACGTTGGAGGTGGGAACCTATATGTGGCCTTTGTCGATCTTAGATTGGCTTTTGACCTGGTTCCTAGGAACAAACTTTGGTTGACACTAACTAGTATGGGCATCCCAAAAGGTCTTCTAAACCTTGTAGTCCGACTCCATGAAAGTACTTTTGCCCTAATTAGGAGCGGGAAGGATGGTGAATTATCTGACCCAGTTGTTATCGAAGGAGGAGTTAGGCAAGGCTGTGTTTTAGCACCTACCCTCTTTCTTTTATACATAAACAACTGTATCAAATATCTAACCAATTGCAATAATGACTCATCCAAGTTGGCAGGCAAGAAAATCCCAGGTGTGCTTTATGCGGATGATACCATCCTATCAGCCCAAACTCCCATGGGATTGCAAAATCTGGCTGAACAATTCTGCTTGTTCTGCAGAGACTTTGGTTTGGAAGTTAATGTCAAGAAAAGCAAGTTTATGATATGTAGTTCACGGAAAATGAAAGCAAAAGCGACATAGAGTACGACTCCTTGGGGATAAGATTAATGGACTCAGGCAGCTGGGTGGCAGCTATTAGAAAAGGGGCTCATATCATATGCTAAAGAGGGGGGGCCTAGGGTGCAAAGCGAGAACCGTAGCTAGTCCACCTTTGAATCCTATCCTTGAAATATGCAAAGTTCAAATTCAAGGTGCTGCACTGTATGGGGCAGAGTTATGGGGTTCCCAAAGGCAGTTGAATGTCCTCCAAATGAAAGAGAATCATTTCTTCAGGTATATAACTAGGTTGGGGAAGGGTACACCGATGATCCCTCTCAGACTTGATCTTGGAACAAACAGCATCAAAGATGTAGCGGGTCTGAGACCTTTCTTATATTGGATCCGCTTATGGAAAATGGAAGAACTGGAACCCTTTCGAGAGGCAATTAAAGATCTTATAAAGACTCAGTGTAGCTGGAAAAAGGTCAACTGGTTGAGGGAGATGAAATTGGTCTGGGACGAACTGGCTTTCCCCCATTTCTGGGAGAGGCCCGAGTCGATCCCCACCAATGCTACCTCACTAGTTAAACAAAGATACTGGGAGAAGGCCAATGAGGAGATCCTCCATAGTAACGGGGTGGGCCGATTAACATCTGAGTTCCTGCTTGCCAAACAAGAACCACGCCTAGAGCAATTTTCTGATCTCCCAACACTTGCATATGCCCGTGTTTTATTCCTCCAGTTTAGATATGGAACCTTACCAGTTAATAGTTTTACTGCTCAATGGTCAAAGAATAGTTCTGAGGTCAACCAGTGCTCAAACTGCAATACATATGAGGAATCAATTGAATATGTTCTGTTTTTTTGTCCCTTGTATAAGAGTCCTATGGAAAAATTGATTATCCCATTGTACAAAGCTTTGCTATTATATGATCGAGCTAATGCCTATAGAATTTGTAAATATGATTCGTATACACTGGTTGTAAGTGCAGTCACCACATTTTTAACAGCATCTTGGTCCATTCGTCACAGGGTCACCTTAGTGTCAGTTTTTTAGTGTTGAGCCATATAGTAGGAATAGTGAGGAACAATAGATGGTTATGACTTTTGAATGGCTCTTCCCCTTTTTCCTGTTTTTATTCAATGGTTTTAGAGATGATATTCTCATACCAAATTCTTAATATTATGATAATAAAAGTATCTGCTTCTGTTATTCTATGTATAGCTTTTATGATCAATGGTTGAGATAAAGGATTTATTTATCAATCTATTTACTGTATAACAGTACACTGCACTTTGGACCGTTAGTACCAGAACAGTTCTTATGATTTACGGTTGAGATATAGCATTTATTGACAAGTTTGCTCACTGTATGACAGCACACTGCACTTTAGACTGTCAGTACAAGAACTATTTTAATACGAGTGGTTTTGGCCTTAAAATGTGTCTTTCCTTAGGATAATAGATTGGATTATACTGTAAAGAAGCCAATGGTTGTTCTTGCTTTTAGTATTTGCTAAGAGTTTTACCATTTATTTTTATATTTTCTTTTTGTTTTTTTATGTACTGGTATATGGTTGACTGCACTCTTATGGTCTAAATTTTCACAGAATAAAGAGAATTGAATTGAAAATGGGAGAAGAAAATAGGATTCGATGTTCAACCATAAGGAAGAAAATTAAGATTGTAATAAGAAACCTACCTAGAAGTTTGTCTTAAGCAGAAAGCTTTGTGGTATAACCAGAAATCTGGAAAATTAACCCCATCCTCCTGTTTAGATTTCCATGATGAGTAAAAAATTCTAGATTTTTTTATTACTCCAAAGAAATGTAGATAGTTTTGAAACCCATTTTTTAAAGACTGTAGCAGGTATAAACACTGGAGACATGGATAAAATATATAAAATAATGGGTGAAATCATCATTTTGATTGAGTCAAGACGACTCCACCAGGAAAGAAGCAGAGGATTCCATGATGAAAGGAGTTTATCAACCCTTTTTGAATAATCTTTTGTATTCACATTGATAGAGTCCTTAATGGAAGGAGTGAGACAGATACCCTGATATTTAATTTTGGTCGTACTGATAGAGAAAAGAGATAAGCAAGATTAAGAGGGAAGCCAGCCCATACCAAGACAAGAATTTAAGTAAAAAGCATCAAATGCTTTCTCTGCATCTCTATAAATCACTGCTAGAGAATATGGTAGAGTGGATTTACATGCATTAAAGAATATTCTAGAGTTATCAGATGCATGTCTACCTTTGACTAACCCAGATTGTTCCTTACCTATTATCAAAGACAAAAAGGGATCAAGGTGTGGAACTAACAATCTGGCAAAGATTTTATAATCTATACTAACCAGAGAAATTGGTCTGTAGTTCTCAGAGAAAGCTGGATCCTTCCCTTCTTTATGGATGAGGCATATAGTAGCCTCTTGAAAGGTACCATACACATAGCCAGAGCTTGAGAAGAACTGAAAAAGATGCAGTAATTTGGGAAGCAAAATGTTGGAAAAGTCAAGGAAAACCTCCACCATGAAACCATCTGGTTCTAGGGGCCTGGGATCTTGCCCGTTTTAAGGGTTTGAAGAGCTTGAAGAATTACTGACAAAGATATATCAGTTTCTAGAGGAGAATCAGTGTGAAGACAATTAGGGTGTTTAATATCTTTTAAATAGTCATCAATCTGAGATGGATGGGTTGGAAATTCAGAGGTGTAAAGAGTTTGGTGATACTTCACGAACTCAGCCAAAATCTCATTGTACTTGAAAACAGGACATACTGTTTCAGTTGTTATCAAATGTCATGTGTGGAGTTGTTTCCGGATCTTTAAGTAATTAGCTGGAAGTTTCGCCATTTTATTGTGACCACTATACTAGCTGACACTGCTACAAAGTAAACTAGAAGAAGCCCTGTCCGTAGAGATTTTATTAAAATGCAATTTGCATGAAAAAGTTCTTGCAAATCAGGTGGAGAAGAGGAAGAATAATATTGGTGCTCTAGGCATTTAATATTTCATAATAGGGATTGATTTTGTTCAATCGGATTTTTGCTTTTTGGAATGAAAAAATGTTGATAATGTGTCCACGAATGGCAGCTTTGAAGGTATCTCATATTAATTGGAGTGACAATGTCAGGAACTGCATGAATGCTATAGAATTCCTCAATAAAAGCATTAAAAGATGAAGAAACAGGGGACTGAGAAAAAGTGAGTTATTAAACCTCCATCTATTAGATTTGGAATGTACTGGGAGCAAATCAAAATCTGTAATAATTGGGGCATGACCAGAGATCACAATAGGTTCAATAGTGGAGATGATAAGGTTTCAGGAGAGCGGTTTAGATATAAAAATATGGTCAAGCCTCGAAAGTGAGCCTTGTGGTCAAGCGAAAAAAAAAAAATCCTGGTTGGAAGGGTTACAGTTTATCCATGAATCCACAAGGAGGCTTTGGCTGAGGAAAGAATGAAATTGTTTGTGAATTTTATGAGGTATAAATTTAACTGGAGACTGATGAGCAACAAAAGGATCCATTACTTCATTGGAGTCTCCTCCTAAAATAAAAAAAGTCATTATCATATTTCAAATTTTTTTTGGGAAATGGTAGGTCAAAAGGAGTAATCCATTTAAGCAGGGCTATAAATATTACATACTGTTAAGGGGATATCATTGATAAGTGCCTTACCAATTTGCCATCTTTCTCCGGTATCAGATTCTTGGGGAATAGTTCCCAACTTTAGTTTCTTACGGCAATGAAGTATGACACCATTCTTTTTTGCAGCTGCAGGAGATACAAAAGGGGAGCCCACCCATCTACGTTTAAGTTTCAGAGATTCAGGCTTGGTAAGGTGGGTTTCTTGGAGAAGGACCAGGTCGGATTATATTTGGATAAATGTGAAAAAAATCCGCCTTTTTATTGGGTTAATAAATCCCTTGACATTCCAAGAAATTGTGCTAAATGATAAAACAAGCAACAATATATACAAATAAATAATCTTCCAAGATAGCAATCTTTACAAACAAGGGGAAATTAAGGAAGAAAGAGAGAATATAAGAGGTGGATGGATCAAAAGATAGGTTTAAGGGAAAAGGGAATAAGAAGATCAGGAAAGAAGAGAGAGCACGTCAAACACTGACAACTGTAAAAACATACTTGATAAGGATGAACACTAGGGTGAGGTCGATGACAGCACAGCACAGGTTGAAGACAGCACAGGACGGGGTCAAAACACATCGACAGATGAGTAAAACTAAACAAGACACTAACAAAATATACAAGAAGGAACCTGTGAAGAAGAAAAAGATTAATCAGTAAATCAAAACTCAAACCAATCACAGCAAAATAGCAGAAGATAGCATATGGGAAATAGACATAATACTAAAAGTCTATAATAAAAGTTTGAAGAGAGTCATGAAATGCTTTCATCTTACAGAAGGACCAGAAGTATCCATAGTATTGATGGAATGAAGGCAAAGAAAGTCTTGAAGAGCCACAGGAGCTGTATAAGAGGGAGACATCCTTTACTCCACAGTCACGACAATGACCTGCCTTTACAATGCAGTCATTACCCTGACTGCAACGTTTCCACTCATTACTTTACCATGCAAGCCATTACAACGACTGCATTGTTGGACTGGAGTTGGATTTTTAAGTCCAACACCTTCCCTACTGTTGCGTAGACTGGAGTTGCAATAGTAATTTATACTATTCCATAGTCCATTGTCCCCAAGGCAAGTCATTGTAATGACTTGTGTGGTAAAGTAATGCGTGGTAATGTCACTGACAGGGTAGTGACTGCACTGAAAAGGCATGCAGGGGTAAATGTACACAGTTTATACAACCGTATAATAGGACGTTTTGTTCTGAAAAGTCTCTTTGAAGAGACAGGAGGGGAACAGCCAAAGTGAGCACCTAAAGAGCAAACTTGTGGCCGAAGATCCAGGAATTCTTTTAATTTGGCTGCCATTAAGTGCAAAATGAAATCCTCCTCCCATGCTAAATGAGTTGTTTTTTGGACTTTGCTGCATTAGGAACTTTCAGCAAGTCAGTGAATTCAAAAAAGAAAACAATCACTTCCCAGGGTTTAGATGATGAAAAAGGGATTTGAGGACACTGACCTAATCGATGGGCCCTCTGAATATTCAATACTGTGGAGGAGGTAAGCCCACTAACTGGGGCAAGAAAGAAGTAAAAACTGAGATAGAGTCATTGCCCACAAGACTTCCAGAAAACCATTAAGGCAAACGTTATTCTGCCTGTGTATATTTTCTAAATCTTCAGAATGTACCCCCTTTTCCAAACTGAGATTTTTCTCGCCTCATCCTGCACATTATTGACACGTTGCTCCAGTGCTGATACTCTCGTTTCCATTTGAGACCACTTGACGTCAAAGTTTTGCATGTGCGTGATAGTTTCTTCAACAAATGGATGTAGTGTATGAATTTCATACATCACAAGTTCAAGACAGATAGGTGAAGAAGGTTTAACATGAGAAGGTGGGTCCTGTTTGATACGCTTATGTGTAAATGTATAGCCAGCATGACTAGTTTTGGAAGAAGGCGAGGATGAGAAAGACATCATTGGTACAAAAAAGGTGCTTGTAATCAGATGATTTTTTGTCTTTAAAATTTCAAGAGGAGGGCACCGCTTGATGAAGAGAAGAACAGTTGATGTAAGCAAAATTGTCATAGAAAAGTTCTGTAAATAATTGATCAGGAGTTCAAAAAACTGCAAAAAAACATTTGGAGCAGGACAGCAGAAGAAAACTTCAAAAAATGTGCACCACAAGATGAATTGTTGACAATAACCTTTCCACTTTAATAATGTACCGAGGGACTAAGGGGGTCATTCTGACCGCGGCGGACGGCGGTCGCCGCCCGCCAAGCGGTTCCCGCCGAAAGACCGCTCCGCGGTCAAAAGACCGCAGCGGTCATTCTGGCTTTCCCACTGGGCCGGCGGGCGACCGCCGAAAGTCCGCCCGCCAGCCCAGCGGGAAACACCCTTCCCATGAGGACGCCGGCTCAGAATGGAGCCGGCGGAGTGGGAAGGTGCGACGGGTGCAGTTGCACCCGTCGCGAATTTCAGTGCCTGCAAAGCAGACACTGAAATTCTTCGTGGGGCCCTCTTACGGGGGCCCCTGCAGTGCCCATGCCTTTGGCATGGGCACTGCAGGGGCCCCCAGGGGCCCAGCGGCACCCCCTACCGCCATCCTGTTCCTGGCGGGAGAACCGCCAGGAACCGGATGGCGGTAGGGGGTGTAAGAATCCCCATGGCGGCGGAGCGCGCTCCGCCGCCATGGAGGATTCTCAAGGGCAGCGGGAAGTCGGCGGTACACCGCCGACTTTCCGTTTCTGGCCACGGCTGAACCGCCGCGGTCAGAATGCCCAGCGGTGCACCGCCAGCCTGTTGGCGGTGCTACCGCCGACCTCCGCCATGGCGGTAATTACCGCCAGGGTCAGAATGACCCCCTAAGTCCCAAAATGTTCATGAAGCTGCATGAAATGGCCTGTAATGTAAAGAGGAAGATTGTATAAAGCACACACAAAAACGCAGAAGACGTCAACCATAATCAATACTTCTCATGCTCTAGAATGAGAAAATTGAAAGGAACATTTTGCATTACCAATGTGCAGGAGCAACAGTCATCTCACAATGTGGAGTATATGCAGGCAGCGTCAAAGTAATGCAGCAAGGTCAATAAACAAATTAATAGGAGACATGAATGGCAATATCTTGCGAAAGTTAGAAAAAAAGCTACATATGAAACAAATCTCTTGTAAATGTCATAGCCGCATTTCAGTGTGAGAGAGAGAGTTTCACAGTAAACTGAGTTTAATATAAAATGGCCGCCACTGTGAAGTAAATACGAGTAGGCATGTTTGTGACCTAAAATAAGCTAAAAACTGCAGCCAAAAGTGTTTCCACGCTCACCCAACAGTCCGATAGTAGATTCAGCTGCTCATTTGGTGAAAAATGAGGAATTAAGGTTCTGTTGTCGGGAAGTTCGTTCATCGATACATGGAGCTCCCGGCTACGGCTCCCATCTTGGCTGGAGGGCAAGCTCTGCCCCCAGGTATAGTATATTCTATGGTATGAAAATATCCCCATACTTTTCCTCAAGGTGTTCCTCCTCCAGGTCAGTGGTGGAGTCCAGAGTAAATGCCAACTTTCTAAATTTGACCTACTTAAACTTGACCAAGTTATCCCACCAGATCTGTGTATCAGTTGATGGAGGTCTCTTTATTCACAACAGTGCCAAGAGCCACCTCTGAATGATGCATCTGCCATATGCCATCCACGAGACTTACTCCGCTCATGGTTGAAGAGCTGACATAGTGGTCCTTATCCAAGTGTCAGACGAGCCTGTTGAGTTTGGCTAATGGGTAAGAACTGGTGGAAAGGCTGATCCTGGTTTCATCCTGTTGGTTAAGTAGGCAAGCTGGTTGTTTCCTTTTGTCATCAGTTTGATCATCCTCTGTCCATGAACCTCTTGCACCCTTTGTATTATTTTTATTCTGAATACCCTTTCCATGTGCAGTGCCCTCCCTAAGTCTTTGCAAAATGAGTTGTGACCTGACTACATTTTCAGGTTAGACAAAGCAATGTGACATTGATGCCTAGAGCTGATCCAGTCTCCAGTGAATAGGTTACAATGCCTCAGAGATATGGGTGTTGACAGTATTGTTTAGTGGGGCACCTAAGACATGCTTTAGGCTCTATGCTGGTGAGAATCATGCTTCTCTGAACCCACCATGTTATTGGTCGAGGAAGACCAGGAAAAAATCTGTCAGAAATGACAGTCATGGAGGGCAGAAAAGTGGAAAAACACACCAAGGTCAGTTAGGGCAGGGATAGAATGTGTGTCAGAGGGGAGAAAATGGTCTCTAGGAACAATAAGGGACCATTCAAGAACACTATTCACTACCCAATCCAAACAGCTAAATCCATCCGCATGGGCACCCCAAAAATATTCCCCAAAAAAGCACCAAACATCACTATGCAGGCCTGCTCCTACCAGGCCCTTTTAGCGCTAGTCAGCACTGATAGCAGCAAACCTTTGAGACATTGTCACCTCCCAGGAGGGAGGGGGATGCACTCATAGTCAAGTAGTGAGAACTGTGCATCTCACCATGACTTCCCAAGTAGACAGCATATCATAAAGCCATGAAGAGAACCCTATGGGGAGTAAAGGTGCCAACAATACAGTTTGTAGAATGAAATACAGTTGAAACTATAGACAAATATTAATGATTGCAGTAAAGTAAATCAGGGATAGCAAATGAAGATTACTTATCTGATGTGCTAAACAGCAAAGGAAGAGGGCAAGGCAGACACTCTACAAGCTATATGCTACATTGGTTGGAGTGTGGGCAACAGGGATTTGCTTTTCACAGGTTTATATTTCATGGCAGTAGTAGTTTACTAAATGTTTTAATGTCCCAATTGGGGATGCTTAGGAGTAGGACAGAAAGTTGAGAAGCTAGTAGCCTCTGTGTCTTGATGTAGACTCTCCTGCAGAATTTTTAAGCAGTAAATTTCACCAACAAAGCTTTCCAATGGTGTCAAATTTCACCATCGGAGTTATAAGCGTCAACACCGATACCCTAAAGAACATATTCTCAGGGCAAATGTATGTTGCCTCTGCATTCTGAGTTCTGCACTACAAATAGGGTGATAATATGGTAATACCACTTTTTGTAAGCTGTAAAAATCCGAATATCTGGCATTTTACCTGTGCAGATTGCTGTACAGTTTTATCTGGAAAAATTGAGTGGGGAAAAGTATGGTATTACTGCACATCTGTATTAGTTTGTGCTTAAATCAGGTTGAAGAAGAACATATGATGTCCTGATTCATTTCCATTTCGCTGAACCAACAACAATGGTTATGTCCTTTCAGGTCACAGTAATCTTTATCCCCTATAAGGCTATGGGTGCAATGGTAATGTACTCGGATCTGCTCAGACCTCGCCTTAGTGACAAGGATGGGAAGCCTATTTGGTACACTCACCGGAGGGATTCGCTTTTGTCCCTACTTAGCAGCAGAAGATGATCCACTACCAACCAGTGCCCCTACTTAGCGATCTAGTGATATCAGCAAGCAGACAGTGCATTGATGTCATGAGGGAGGCATTGCTTACAGAATGTAAATAGTCCACCCCTGGAGCCTGATCTAATTCAGACAAATATTCAGCTTCAAGAGGAGGATTGGTAGACTGGGAGGCGCATGGGAGGATAGGCAAGTGTTTTTCCTGTCTTCAGCCGCCTCTTTTATGTGGATTTCTACTGGAGGATTGTGTAGAGATCGCTATTATCCAGTACCCCCCCATGCCACCAGGGAGTTGTTTGACTAATTGAAGCAGCGCCCCTACACCATGGGCCTAGCTCCCACCAGCCGTCGGCCAATAACTCAACATTTTGGCTCCCCCATGGACAGAATGACATACTGTGCCTCAAAAAGTTGAAATGAAGACAAGAATAGTGGATCAAGAAATTGTAATGCTTTGTTTTAGCAGCATGTGGATCATCCCCCCGGTCACATTGTCTCACTTTCACTTGTCAATTATGTAATTATTTAATTTCGGATTTTTTAGTACAGCGCCATTAGGTGCACGTTGCTAGTTTTATCACCAAATATGACCCATAGTGTGGCAAATTCGTGAGATTTTGTATGTGAAATCTATTTTTTTTTAAATACGTTTAATTTTGGTCACAGTTATTGTCGGTGGTGAAATTCTAAGTCTGTGTTTTTTTCTCTTTGTGCAGTCCAGCATTGTTTTTGCCGGTGCTATGTATTAGAAGAAATTGCCTGATACTGTGACCTTCGTTTTTCTGTAGAGAAGATGTGAATTTTTGTTACCTTTTGTGAAATGTTTTATGAATATGTAGATGTAGTCAAACTTACAGGCGCGGCTCCCCCTCCATGGGCCCAACGGCTTAGACCCTGGAGCTGAGAGATAAAATAATATTTTATTATCATTTTATGTTCAAGCTGCTGGCTGAGCCAGCATGTGTGGGGAGGGGCAGGGCTGGGTCATGGCAGGGGGAGGAGGAGGAGTGGAGTAGATTATATTTAAGTGTGCATGTCAGCAAACAGGCGCACTCACTTAAGTTTCTCCAACCCAACTATATTACACATCCGGGTTGGAGAAACAGCACAGACTCCCTGTGCCTTAGCGAGTGGTAAACCAGCCCACTGAGGCCAATCCCTATGCTGCTCTCGTGCTTGGTAATAGCATAAGAGCAGTGCAGGAATTGCACAGGGAGTCTCTGATTCAGTTACAAGGCATGTATTGTGATTGGGTTGATGAAGTAGCCACTAAAGTGAAGGTTAGCAGCATACAGACTCTGACATCCATGTTTCAAGGGCATTTGAAGTAGGCCTGATCAAAATGTATATTTGTGAAATCCTCAAAATTATCATCTTCTCATACTTGTGCCCCATTTGCGGTGAACATTTACAGTGAAAACAACATTTGTGAATGGCTGTTGTGTGTGAAGCTTTTGTTTTTGCACTTTTTTATTGCGAAATGCATCCATGTGTAAAAACAATTAACACAAAAGCACATTTCACTCTGAAACATATTGCTAAATGGCTGATTTGCATTTTGCATTGTTGTAAGAAATTGGGCTGCTGGGTGAGGGTGTGAAACCCTTTGCAGGGCAGAAGCCATAATCCTTGGCAGTGTGAAAACACAAGCAAACCCTAAATTAAACTTTGCTCGCCACTCAGGTACCCTGGCACAGAGCAATCAGCCTTAACTCCGAGGCAATGCGTAAAGTGTTTGTGCAACACTTCAAACAGTATAACAGTGAAAACACATCACAAAGGGGGCTCACACCAGTTTAGAAAAATAGAGTAAACAAAACTTGGCCAACACAATAAAAATCCAATCGATGTTAGAAGATACTTTGATTTTAAGAACGATAGTGCATTTGGTGAGCTCACATCAATAAAGTTAATACCAGTACAGACACCTTGTGCATGTGGTGGCTTTGTGTAGTGCTGTTCAGGCCTGGATAATAGAGTCCGTATACAGTACGTGCAGTGGCAGCCCCTGCCTTAATGTTACTCCACACTCTCCATCCATGCCTTTACATGCACAAGAGACAACAGTCGCAGGTGGAGTTGGGGGAGGAGAAAAATACTTTGAAAGGTTTGCTGAATTTTTTGATGTTATGAGTTAAGTTTTTATTCTTGTTTTTCATTGTATTTGGCAGGAGATTTGCTATTGTGTAGTTTCTAGTAGGATCTGTTTTCCGTTTTTTTTGTTTTGTGAATAATAATTTTTTTTTTGTTGAATAATTTTTGTTTTGCACTATGTTTGCACTGAATATATGTTGCTAAGAACTGTCTTGGAATACTTTGGGCCTAATTAAAAGTTTGGCAGATGGGAAACCTGACACGGTGTCCGTCGCCTTTGTGGCGACCACCCCGCTGAAGTCTCCTGCTAGGTCAGTGGGTGATAACCTCAGTTTCCGCCTGCCGGCCTAGCAGGAAACAGGCTACAGCATTGTCTCAGGCATGTAATCGAGCTGGCTGCAATGTTGTAGCCCACAGGGTGCACCAGCACCCTCGCAGCGTTCGCTACCTGCAAAGCAGACAGTGAACATTGCAAGGGTGCTGGGCCGGGGAGGCCACTGCTCTGATCATGCAAAGTGCATGGGCAGTGCAGGTGCCCCCTGTGGCCCCCTGCACCTGTTCTCCAGCAGCCTTTTTATGGCAGTGTTACTGCCATGAAAAGGCTGGTGGAGAACAAGGTCGTAATTCGAAGGGCAGTGTTGCATGCAGAGCTGCCCTGGTGGATTACGGTCTCTACCACCGCCAGGCTGCCTAGATCATGGATTATGACAGTGCTGGCAGTTCCCTGGCGGTCTGACCACCGGAGTTTAAAGTGACATTCGGATGGCAGTCATGACCGCCACCGCAAGTGTGGCAGTCTGAAGACCACCATACTCGTAATGAGGTCCTTTGTTAGTTAATTTGTATTTCACAGGCACTGTAGAAGCTCTACGCTTTCAAGTTTTCAATCAACACTACAGGAACACATCCTAGAAGACTAATCAGATTATAAACCAGATATGACATTTTCCAACAGATATTGGGGGTCATTACAACATTGGCGGTAAAAGCCGCTTACCGCGGTGCAGAAGACCGCCAATACACCGCGGCGGCAGCGGGAGACCGCCACAGCTATTTTGACACACATCACAGATTCCGCCGAAATTCAGACATCCACACAAGTCCACCACACCAAAGGTCAGCGATAAATATGCGGAAACAAATCCTCCACCTCCACGCCAACAGAAACACGCCCATGCTATTACGACCCATGAATCCACGTGGCAGTCTTTCAACCGCGGTATTCCATTGGCGGTACACACCGCCGCGCTCAAAATACACACACAGCTCCAAAACACCTCCACATTGGACAATTACAAATACACACACCTGATACACATACACACACCACTCCCACACACCCAACACAATATAAAACACACACCCACATCACCCACAAACCCCTACGACCACAAATTAGAGACGAAGGCCAGAGAGACAGCAAAGCAAAGACAACACCAGCATACAGAGGCACACAACACCATCACCCACACAACATCCACGCACAAAACACCACATACCACTACACTCACCACACTCATCAACACATACACCACCCCACACATCACACACACCACCCCATGTCACGCCAAAGACACCCCCGCTTCTCCGAGGAGGAGCTCAGGGTCATGGTCAAGGAAATCATCAGGGTAGAGCCACAGCTATTTGGCTCACAGGTACAGTACACATCCATAGCCAGGAAGATGGAGCTATGGCAAAGAATAGTCGACAGGGTCAACGCTGTGGGACAGCACCCAAGAAATAGGGAGGACATCAGGAAGAGGTGGAACGACCTACGGGGGAAGGTGCGTTCCATGGTATCCAGGCACCACATCGCGGTACAGCGGACTGGCGGCGGACCCCCACCTCCTCCCCCACAACTAACAACATGGGAGGAGCAAGTCTTGTCCATCTTGCATCCTGAGGGCCTCGCAGGAGTCATTGGAGGAACGGACACTGGTAAGTCAAATCTTCACTATCATATCCCCCACCCTACCTGAATGCCATCACACACCCTCACCCTCACACCCTCCCCTATCACCCTAACTCCTCACTAATCTACCCATAACACCAACCACCCATCCCAACCCCAAGACCTGCATGACACAACTAAGCATGGACACCCATCACTAAAGCATACCCACTGCACAGACCCCCAACACCCCCCAACAATCACCACACAAGCCCCCACACAGGAATGCCTGCACTGGGGTTCAAGCACACCCAACCATTGCACACCATGAAACACACACATGCAATAATCATGTACTTATACCCCCGCAGGAACCCGAAGGAATGTCACCACACCAGCGGGTCCAGACAACACCACTCCACCCCCAGAAGAGGCCCACAGTGACGACAGCAGCTCTGCCCTACTGGATCTTGATGACCAGCCTGGACCATCGTGGGCCTCAGGACAGTCGGTTCCCCTTGCCCAGCCACAGCCCAACACCGAGCTTACACCCTCTGGTAACCCCAGCACAGCACCCACCCAGCTGGCCCATACCTCCCTACCCAGGACAGGTCAATCAGCGGTGTGTCCACCACTACAGGGCACCCAGGCTAACCCACCACCCCAACAACAACAGGGACCTGGGGGCCGTGGTAGTGGGCACACGGTCCAGGGGACGGAGGCACAGGAACACCGGGGAACTGGGAGGGCTGCTGTGCGACAGAGGGAGGACAGGCCAAGGGAACCTACTCTCAACGAGGCACTATCCTCCATCATGGGAGCATACCACCACTCCCAGGAGACGATAGCAACGGTCCTGGACAAGTTGCAGGAGACCCTGCGTCTGCAGGAGGAGCAGTATTTGGGGTTCAGGGAGGAGCTCAGGACCATCGCCTCCGCCCTGGGCACCATCGTAGGGGTGCTGACGGATATTCAAAAGACCTTGAGGGACACCATGGCACTCCAAGGGGCCCTGACACTAGCCAGGATGATGAAATGCCCACCACCTCCGCCGGCACAAGTGGACAGGACGCCCCGCCACAGGACCAACACACCAGCACCCCACCCCCTGCAGACGGACAACCACCATGAAAGCGGGCCCTGAGATCCAGGAACAGGACAGAGCAAGATGGCAAGACCCCCGCCAGGAAATAAGACCACCCTGATTGTCCCGCCACTGTCCCACTTTGTTACCCTGTCCAGCTTGGAACTGCCCCAGCTCCACTTCCAATGGCCAGATGTGCAATGTACCTGTGAGACTAATAGACTGGACTCTGCCATGGACATTCTTCCACCATGACCTCTCCCCATTTCACAACCCCCCTACATTTTTATGCACTTCAATAAACACCCTTGAAACCTCAATAATTTTGGGGTCAGTCAATGATTGTGAACTTTGTATTGTCAATTACAGTGTTAAAAAAGGTTACCCATTGGAAGGTCAACATACCAATGTCACACATCACAAGCCTTTCAAGGGTGCAAGCTGTTGACACGTAGTTTACCACATTACTGAAACTGAAATGGAAGGAGACAACTCAGTTACCATATAGGGAGTGAAATGTAGGTAGAGGATAGAGGTAGACGTGTGAAATGTAATATAATGTAAAACATGAAATTGTACTCACCTGTGTCTCATTGAAAATATTGCTGTATGACTGACTCCCTGTTGTCGTTTTCATCTTCATCAGCTTAATCCTCATCACTGTCCACAGGCTCAACCGCTGCAACAACACCGTCATCCGGATCATCCTCCTGCAGAAAAGGCACCTGGCGTCGCAATGCCAAGTTATGGAGCATGGAGCAGGCGATGATGATGTTGCACACCTTCTTCGGTGAGTAGAATAGGGACCCACCTGTCATATGGAGGCACCTGAACCTGGCCTTCAGGAGGCCGAAGGTCCGCTCAATCACCCTCCTAGTCCGCCCATGGGCCTCATTGTACCGTTCCTCTGCCCTGGTCCTGGGATTCCTCACTGGGGTCAGTAGCCAGGACAGGTTGGGGTAACCAGAGTCCCCCAATAGCCATACACGGTGCCTCTGGAGTTCACCCATCATATCAGGGATGCTGCTATTCCGCAGGATGTAGGCGTCATGCACTGAGCCAGGGAACATTGCATTTACCTGCAAGATGTACTGGTCTGCCAAACAGACCATCTGGACATTCATGGAATGATAACTCTTCCTATTCCTGTACACCTGTTCATTCCTGCGGGGGGGACCAAAGCTACATGGGTCCCATCAATGGCACCTATGACGTTGGGGATATGTCCAAGGGCATAGAAGTCACCTTTCACTGTAGGCAAATCCGCCACCTCAGGGAAAATGATGTATCTCCTTACGTGTTTCAGCAGGGCAGACAACACTCTGGGCAACACGTTGGAAAACATAGGCTGGGACATCCCTGATGCCATGGCCACTGTTGTCTGAAAAGACCCACTTGCAAGGAAATGGAGCACTGACAGCACCTGCACGTCAGGGGGGATTTCAGTCGGATGGCGGATTGGTGACATCAGGTCTGGCTCCAACTGGGTACATAGTTCCTGGATTGTGGCACGGTCAAACCGGTAGGTCAGGATGACATGTCGCTCTTCCATTGTCAACAGGTCCACCAGCGGTCGGTACATCAGCAGATTCCGCAATCTTCCAATATGTCCCAACTGACGGTGCCTAAGAAGGACAACAGCGAAGAAACTGTCAGCATTCCTCCAGCTATGTACCCACAGTCACACACAAGACTACACCAGACAATTAACCCATCCGGGAAAGGTTTTGAGTGTAGGCCTCGGTATGTGTGACGCAGTAGTAATTGAATCCATGTGGGCCCCTGAAATGACGGCTGCCTGACCTTAAACTGGGACAATGGAATTGTGGGGTAACTGCGCTGACGTTGGACACCGTCGCGGTAGGCGGTCGTAGAGCGCAGCAAAATGCTGCATTGGGTAACATTGGACCCTATGGGTCCCAGGAGCCAATGAACAGGTGCGCTGGCGGTGATGATGCGCACCGCCGCGGACGTCACCGCCGCTGACGTCACCACCATTTTCTATCTGTTCAATCACTAGATACCTGACCTTCGACAGGAGAGGACCTACACTGCTAGTGCTGCTGTGACCTCGGTCTGGAAGCGACGATGGCTGCTGCGTCTGGGGAAAGGGCCCCTGCCTTCACTGCACAGGAGTTGGAGAAACTTGTGGATGGGGTCCTCCCCCAGTATACGCTACTCTACGGTCCTCCAGACCAACAGGTTAGTACACAGGGAGCACGTTGTATGGGCTAGGCCTGGGTGGAGAGGGCTGGGTGGATGAGGGAAGGGGGCAGAGTACATAGAACAGTCATGCATGGGGATGAATGGGCCACAGGGATAGAGTTGGGAGGGGGCCAATTACAACGACGGTGCTGTAGGTAATGACTGTTCCTCTTTCCTTGTGCATGTCTTGTAGGTCAGCTCCCACCAGAAGAGGGACATTTGGTGTGCCATCGCCAAGGAAGTCCGGACCCTGGGGGCCCACCAGAGATGGGGCACCCACTGCTGAAAGAGATGGGAGGACATTCGCCGCTGCAGCAAGAAGACGGCAGAGGCTCAGTTGGGGATGGCCTCCCAACGTGGGAGGGGTGCCCGTCGCACCATGACCCCCCTGATGTTCCGGATCCTGGCGGTGGCCTACCCGGAGTTGGATGGGCGCTTAAGGACATCACAGCAGACACAAGGGGGTGAGTACAACCTCATCCTATGGACTTTGTGTGCAGTGGAGCTGTCTGGGTGGGGGTGGTGGGCTGTGGGTGTCCCTAGGCCAGGGCGAGTTAGGTAGGCAAGGCCCCTCCGTTATGTAGGCCATGTGGCACTCTACCCCAGCTCAAAATAAAGGCAAATTGATGTATAGTTGCCCCTTTGCCATCCATGTGGGCAGATTTCTACCATTGCCATGTAGGCCATATCCCAGAAATTGAATGTGCAGAGGGCAGGAGCACGGCGTAATGCAGGGGGCTGCTGCGTTTGTCTTGTCCGCCAACGGTAGCGGTATGCCATGCACTAAAACTCTCTTTCTTCTGTCTCCACCCTTTTTCTGCTCTCCCTGTCCTTCTGTACATCAGCATCAACAGGCGGAGGTACAGTGGCACCGGAGCACGAGGGATCTGCATCCCACATGGCCATGGAGCGCCACACCACAGACTCTGAATTCACCAGTGGGACGGAGGGCGAGGGGAGCTTCACGTCGGCCACAGGATCACCAAACAGCGACACGGACTCGTCCGCCGATGTGAGCTCCCCTGTGGTGGCGGCACCATCTGTGCGCCCCACTTCTACAGGTACAGCCGCCACCTACCCTACCAGCACCGCCCTCCCAGCAGCCCCTCAGCATTCGCCCCGTGCCCGCTCACCCAGGAGGGTGGCATCACCTTCACCCCAGGCACCTCAGGCCCTGCCCCAGTCACCCCAGCTGCCCTCAGTGAGGAGGCCATTGACCTCCTCAGGTCACTCACTGTTGGGCAGTCTACCATTGTGAATGCCATCCAGGGTGTAGAACAAGGTAATGCATTCCTGGAAGGCATTCATTCTGGTCAGGCTGTCCTTCAGCGAACCCTGCAATCTCTGGCCTCAGCACTGATGGCAGCCATTGTCCCTGTGTCCAGCCTCCCCCCTCCAACTTCCTCCACCCAGACCCAATCCCCTGTACCCCAGCCCATCCCAAGCACACCTACAGACCAGCATGCACACAAGTCAACACACACAAGTAGCTCAAGCAAACATAGGAACCACACACACCACAGGCACTCACACAAGCATCAGACCCATACAGACACAGCAACATCCACTGTCTCCACTGTGTCCCCCTCCTCCTCTTCTCCCTCCTCCCTCCCAGTCTTGTCTACACACACACCTGCATGCACCACATCTCCAGGCACTAGGACTCGCACCAGGACACCCAGCACCACAAGCCTTTCACCTGCACTCACCACCTCCACTGCCATATACACGTCCCCTGTGTCCTCTCCCAGTGTGTCTGTGACGCCCCCTCCCAAAGTACACAAACGCTGGAAATCACTCACCCAACATCCATCCACCTCACCACAGCCTCCAGTACCTGCACCTGCACCCAAAACACCTAAAGTGACACCTCCTACAACCACCTCCTCTTCCTCCACTCCCAGAGCCCCTCCAGCTACCCATCCCAGTGTACGTCAGAAACTGTCCCTATGTCAAATTTACCTTTTTGCCCCCACCCCCCCCTCCAATTCATCAGTCCTGTCGTAGCGCCTCAGCCAAAAAGCCTCCAGTACCAGTGGTGCGTCCACCAGGGCAGGCAGTAGGACCCGGAGCCAAGGCACTGTCAGCCCACCCCCTGTAAAGGCTCCGAAATTGGAGAGTGGACGACGGGACCGTGTCAAGACTCATGGTGGGACAAACAGTGAAATGGGATCCAAGGCGATTGGTGAGTCATCTGTAACTCAAAAGAAGGTGGGGAAGGTCCCGAGGAAGTCTCCCCAACCTGTTGTGAGTGTCACGGCGGAGAAGTGCGCCATCATTTCCGGCGGTCCAGACACAACTGCCAGCACCGTCGTTACTGGTCAGGAGACCACCGCCAGAGTCACAGCCCAGGAGGGCCCAAGTATCGTTACTGGTCCAGAGACCACCGCCAGAGTCATAGCCCAGGAGGGCTCAAGTATCGTCACTGGTCCATAGACCACCGCCACTGCCAGAGTCATAGCCCAGGAGGGCTCAAGTATCGTAGCTGGTCAGGAAACCACCGCCAGAGTCATAGCCCAGGAGGGCCCAAGTATCGTTACTGGTCAGGAGACCACCGCCACTGCCGGAGTCACAGCCCAGGAGGGCTCAAGTATCGTAACTGGTCAGGAGACCACCGCCAGAGTCATAGCCCAGGAGGGCTCAAGTATCGTAACTGGTCAGGAGACCACCGCCAGAGTCATAGCCCAAGAGGTCCCAAGTATCGTTACTGGTCAGGAGACCACCGCCAGAGTCATAGCCCAGGAGGGCCCAAGTATCGTTACTGGTCAGGAGACCACCGCCACCGCCGGAGTCACAGCCCAGGAGGGCTCAAGTATCGTAACTGGTCAGGAGACCACCGCCGGAGTCACAGCCCATGAGGGCCCAAGTATCGCTACTGGTCAGGAGACCACCGCCACCGCCGGAGTCATAGCCCAGGAGGGCTCAAGTATCGTAACTGGTCAGGAGACCACCGCCAGAGTCATAGCCCAGGAGGGCCCAAGTATCGTTACTGGTCAGGAGTCCACCGCCACCGCCGGAGTCACAGCCCAGGAGGGCTCAAGTATCGTAACTGGTCAGGAGACCACCGCCGGAGTCACAGCCCATGAGGGTCCAGAATCCCACAGCCCCGCTGGGCAATGATGGAACGTCAAGCCACACACCAATGTCCAGTTTGGAGTTCGTCATGCCACACACCAACGTCCAGTGTGGAGTTCGTCATGCCACACACCAATGTCCAGTGTGCAGTTCGTCATGCCACACACCAATGTCCAGTGTGGAGATCGTCATGCCACACACCAATGTCCATTGTGGAGATCGTAATGCCACACACCAATATCCGTACCAGAACCGCCATGGCAAAGCACCGCTGAACAGGGCAAAGACCGCCATGGTGAAGACCGCTGAACAGGGCAAAGACCGCCATGGTGAAGACCGTTGAACAGGGCAAAGACTGCCATGGTGAAGACCGCTGAACAGGGCCAAGACTGACATGGCAAAGCACCGCTGAACAGTCCATAGCCAGCCATGGCAAAGCACCGCTGAACAAGGCCAAGACCGCCATGGTGAAGACCGCTGAACAGGGCAAAGACCGCCATGGTGAAGACCGCTGAACAGGGCCAAGACTGCCATGGCAAAGCACTGCTGAACAGTCCATAGCCAGCCATGGCAAAGCACCGCTGAACAAGGCCAAGACCGCCATGGTGAAGACCGCTGAACAGGGCAAAGACTGCCATGGCAAGCACCGCTGAACAGGGAAAGCACCGCTGAACAGGTCAGAAACTGCCAACTCAAGCACCGCTGAACAGGGCAAAGACCGCCATGGCAAGCACCGCTGAACAGGGCAAAGACCGCCATGGTGAAGACCGCTGAACAGGGCAAAGACTGCCATGGCAAAGCACCGCTGAACAGGGCAAAGACCGTGTGGTTATGAATAGTCCGGCACATCAGGCATCGTTCTCCCATGTGCAGCTGGGACTGTGACAGGACATGTACTTTCACGGGGAGACTCATCCAGTAAGGGCACCAGTCCCACCCAGTACCAGTAGAGAACTGCATCTACTTGCGAAGATGTGTCTTTGCACTCCCCAGGATGGCACAGTGGGCAAGCCACCCACTGTAGAGAGTTGAGAGACTGTGGCTTTGCACTCACCAGGATGTAGCAGTGGGCAAACCACCCACTTGTGAGACTTGAGAGACTGTGGCTTTGCACTCCCCAGGATGTAACAGTGGGCAAGCCACCCACTGTAGAGACTTGAGAGACTGTGGCTTTGCACTCCCCAGGATGCCACAGTGGGCAACCTACCCACTGAAGTGACTTGAAAGACTGTGGCTTTGCACTCCCCAGGATACATCAATGGGCATGTAGCCCCGTTGTGGATCTGGCTTCGCATTCATCTGGCTGAGGTGCCCCCCCTACCCTTCCCCCTGAGGTGCCTGTATTGTTTCTATCTGATGCCCCGGCAGTGTTCTCTCAGATTTTGGTCAGGTATCTATTGTGGGCGTCGCCCATGCATTTTTGGACTGTTGGTGCACGGACATTGTTGTGTACATATCTGCACTACTTCTTGTATTGTACATTTATTTTTGACAGATTTCGTGATATATATATCCGTATATTTTTTTATGAGTAGTATATTGGCACAATACAAAGTTTGACCGCTATTCGCTTTGTCTTTGCAATCTTCCGGGGGGATTGTGGGTTGTTACTGTGATTTTTGTGAATGCATTGGTGTGTATGTTGTAATATGCGAGGGTGGGGGTGGGGGTGTTTGGTGTGGGTCCCCGTAACTTTTGCCTCCCCCCTCCCCCGTGTCGTAGGTGCTGTACTCACCGGTATGTTCTGCGCCTACGTCGCTGTTGGTCGTAGATGAGCAGGAATGCAAGGGCAGGGAGTATTTGTAGTTCCGGCTCCATGGTGTCCTCGTTCCTCGTGGGATGTGTTGAGGTGAGCGTTTTCCCATAGCACAAGCTGTTTCCGCCGTGATTTTATCCACGGTGAATCCGCCCCAGAAAAGGTGGCGGATTGGTGTGTTGTGATAGTGTGGGCGGTACATTGTCTTCCGTCTGTCTGTTGGCGGTGACCGCCGCGCTGTTTGTCTGTACCGCCGTGGCGGGCGATGTGTTAAAGTGGCTGTCTTAGTTGGCGGTTTCCGCCAGGGTCGTAATTCCCTTTTTTTGTCTGCCGGCCTGTTTGCGGTATTACCGCAGCTTTAACACCGTCCTCCAGGGTTGTAATGACCACCATAATCTACCTGTCAGGTTTTGAAACAGTTACTCAGGAAAAGTTTACTTTTTATCAGGTAGACCATGCAGCTTTAATTGAACCGAAGAGGCCACCTTCTTCATATTAGACTGAGCATGAGAGCTTTTGCTGTAGGTATCAGATTTAGTTTGAACTTTCTTGTTTAAGCATGAGGTGATCTAGCAGGGCAGGTGTCACTGGCAACGTTGCTTACTTCATGGACCTCTACCTCAATAGACAATGTTTCACTGTTAACACAGGAATTTAGGGTTGGATGTATCAAACTATTTTCAATTTGCAAATGGTGGGAATTGCTAAATTTCACAGTTTGCGAATGCAATATAGCCTTTCAGGATTTATGAAAGATATTCACAGTGCAATTTCAAGGAATCGCCAAAGTAGCAATTCCATAAAATTGCGACTCAATTTTGCTAATCGCGAATTGCAATTCCCTAAATAGGAAATCGCAAATAGGGAATACCTATTTGCGATTACCTATGCACATGTATCATGCATTTCCTAAATGCGAGCTGGGAATTTAGGAAATGAAGTCACCACCAACTTCAAGTTGATCATGTGCAATTTTTGAAAATGCATTAAAAATACAGTGCCATGTAGCGCACACGTGCTCCTAGGTCATGTGTGCACATTACATGTGGACATTTTTTTGGGGGGGGTGAGTCAAAGGGGACCTTAGGCCCCCAGCATCCTTGGATTTGCATTAGCTAAATTGTGAATTCCTAAGTGGAATTCGTAAATTAAGAAATGCAACACCATTCACACATATGTGCCTTTAGGACCCATAGGGATAAATGGAGTTCCATTCCCTAACAGCAATTCCCTGTGAATTGTAAGAAATCGCTATTAGGGATTCGCTATTCTATACATGCCATTTTGCATTTCTCAAATAAATTTTGCTATTTAGGAAATGCAAAACGGTACTTTGATCCATCTGACCCTTAAATTCTTCGCAACCAGCATACTGCCTGAGGGGTTGCACGATGATAATGCCTCACAATGATATCGGAGTTTGTATGCTGATCAGCTCCTTTCTGTGAGGGAGAATTCCTTGACAATGGTATCCACTGCTTACTCCGAATAATTGCCGATAGCAGAAAAAGCTGTATGTTCTTTTTCAGTGTTACCCGGAGTGTTCCTTTACCCCAGATTCCAAACAATATGTGCTGTGGAATTGAATAAAGAAAGAGGGATGTGTCCAACCTGGGCTCTATGGTCACTAATAGGCCACAGACGGGCCCACTCTTCGCCTGGGTTCCTCCCACGCAGTGAAGATGAAGATGCGCTTTAACCCCTTCTGTGCCCAGGACGTAATGATTACATCCTGAGGCACAGTGCTCGTGTGTCCAGGACGTAACCATTACGTCCTTGGCACAGAGCCCAGAGGGAGCGCTAGTGCTCCCTCTGTGGGGTTCCCCCTCACCCCCCCAAGGCAGGGATGGAAGGGGAAGCCCTTTCCCTTCCACCCCCGGCCCCCCCTCACCCCCACTGTGACGTCAGCACGCGATCGCGCGCTGATTGTCACAAGGCCTCCTCCTATCGCGCTGGAAGCTCAGCTTCCAGCACGATCGGAAGAGAAATGCAATGCAAAAGCATTTCTCTTCCGATCACATGGAGGAGGCCGAGAGACTTCAAAGGGAAGGAAAGTTATTTCCTTCCCTTTGAAGTCTCTCTCAGCATTTTGGCAGCCGGATTGCAAGCAATCCGGCTGCCAAAACGCCCACTAGACACGAGGGATTTCTTTTTTTTTTATTAATGAAATTGGCATAAGGAAGCGACCCCTTGGGCAAGGGTCACTCCCAGGTGGGGCATTTTTTTTAAAGGCCTTTTCTGACCCCCTATAATTAGGCCAATCTGCCCCCAGGGGGGGCAGAAACCTCTAGGCACCAGGGAGCATTTTTTTGTTGTTGTTGTTTTTGTTTTGCTTTATATTTTTGAGGTGGGGGGCGACCCCTTAGGCAAGAGTCACTCCCCTAGGGGCAAATTATATTTAGGCCATTTCTGCCTCCCTTGGGGGCAGATTGGCCTATTTTTATGAGGCCAATCGGCCCGCAAGGGGGACAGAAACCACTGGACACCAGGGAGGTTTTTTTTTCTGTGAATTTCACGCAAGGGGAGCGACCCCTTAGACCAGGGTCGTTCCCCTGGGGGGCAAATTTATTTTAGGCCTTTTCTGGCCCCCTGGGGGGCAGATCAGCCTATTTTAATTAGGCCGAATTGCCCCCAAGGGGGGCAGAAACAACTAGGCACTGGGGATTTTTTGTTGTTGTTGTTGTTTTACAAATGGGGAGCGACCCCCTTAGGCAAGGGTCGCTCCCCTGGAGGGGCAAATTGTATTTAGGCCATTTCTGCCTCCCTTGAGGGCAGACTGGCCTATTTTTATGAGGCCAATCTGCCCGCAAGGGAGACAGAAACCACTAGACACCAGGGAGTTTTTTTTTCTGTGAATTTCACGCAAGGGGAGCGACCCCTTAGACCAGGGTCGTTCCCCTGGGGGCAAATTTATTTTAGGCCTTTTCTGGCCCCCTGGAGGGCAGATCAGCCTATTTTAATTAGGCCGATCTGCCCCCAAGGCGGGCAGAAACCACTAGGCACCGGGGATTTTTTGTTGTTGTTGTTGTTTTACAGATGGGGAGCGACCCCCTTAGGCAAGGGTCGCTCCCCCAGAGGGGCGAATTGTATTTAGGCCATTTCTGCCCCCTTTGGGGGCAGATCGGCCGATTTTAGGTCAATCTGCCCCCAAGGGGGGCAGAAACAACTAGACACCGGGGAACTTTTTTTTGGCGCCAATGTCACGCACGGGAAGTGACCCCGTAGGCAAGGGTCGCTCCCCAGGGGGGTTGGGGGGGTGGAATTTATTTTAGCCCATCTCTGCCTCCCCTGGGGCTGGCTGAGCTAGAAGCCAAAATCCACAGGTAGGCACTTTGTAAAAAAACACCTCTGTTTTCTGTGAAAAAATGTGATGTGTCCACGTTGTGTTTTAGGCCATTTCCTTTCGTGGGCGCTAGGCCTACCCACACCAGTGAGGTACCATTTTTATTGGGAGACTTGGGGGAATGCTGGGTGGAAGGAAATTTGTGGCTCCTCTCAGATTACAGAACTTTCTGTCACCGAAATGAGAGTAAAAAGTGTTTTTTGGTCAACTTTTGAGGTTTGCAAAGGATTCTGGGTAACAGAACCTGGTCAGAGCCCCACAAGTCACCCCATCTTGGATTCCCCTAGGTGTCTAGTTTTGAAAAATGTGCTGGTTTGCTAGGTTTTCCCAGGTGCCGGCTGAGCTAGAGGCCAAAATCCACAGGTATTCACTTTGCAAAAAACACCTCTGTTTTCTGTGAAAAAATGTGATCTGTCCACGTTGTGTTTTGGGCCATTTCCTTTTGTGGGCGCTAGGCCTACCCACACCAGTGAGGTACCATTTTTATCAGGAGACTTGGGGGAACACTGGGTGGAAGGAAATTTGTGGCTCCTCTTAGATTCCAGAATTTTCTGGCACCGAAATGAGAGGAAAAAGTGTTTGTTTGGTCAAATTTTGAGGTTTGCAAAGGATTCTGGGTAACAGAACCTGGTCAGAGCCCCACAAGTCACCCTATCTTGGATTCCCCAAGGTGTCTAGTTTTCAAAAATGCACTGGTTTGCTAGGTTTCCCCAGGTGCCGGCTGAGCTAGAGGCCAAAATCCACAGGTAGGCACTTTGCAAAAAACACCTCTGTTTTCTGTGAAAAAATGTGATGTGTCCATGTTGTGTTTTGGGCCATTTCCTTTCGTGGGCACTAGGCCTACCCATACAAGTGAGGTACCATTTTTATCGGGAGACTTGGGGAAACGCTGGGTGGAAGGAAATTTGTGGCTCCTCTCAGATTCCAGAAGTTTCTGTCACCGAAATGAGAGGAAAAAGTGTTTTTTTTCGGTCAAATTTTGAGGTTTGCAAAGGATTCTGGGTAACAGAACCTGGTCAGAGCCCCACAAGTCACCCCATCTTGGATTCCCCTAGGTGTCTAGTATTAAAACATGCGCTGGTTTGCTAGGTTTCCCCAGGTGCCGGCTGAGCTAGAGGCCAAAATCCACAGGTAGGCACTTTGCAAAAAACACCTCGGTTTTCTGTGAAAAAATGTGATGTGTCCACGTTGTGTTTTGAGCCATTGCCTTTTGTGGGCGCTTGGCCTACCCACACAAGTGAGGTACCATTTTGAACGGGAGACTTGGGGGAACACAGAATAGCAAAACAAGTGTTATTGCCACTTGTCTTTCTCTACATGTTTTCCTTCCAAATGTAAGGCAGTGTGTAAAAAAGATGTCTATTTGAGAAATGCCCTGTAATTCACATGCTAGTATGGGCACCCCGGAATTCAGAGATGTGCAAATAACCACTGCTCCTCAACACCTTATCTTGTGTCCATTTTGGAAATACAAAGGTTTTCTTGATACCTATTTTTCACTTTTTATATTTCAGCAAATGAATTGCTGTATACCCGGTATAGAATAAAAACCCATTGCAAGGTGCAGCTCATTTATTGGCTCTGGGTACCTAGAGTTCTTGATGAACCTACAAGCCCTATATATATCCCCACAACCAGAAGAATGCATCTGACGTAACGGTATATTGCTTTCAAAAATCTGACATCGCAGGAAAAAGTTACAGAGTAAAACGTGGAGAAAAATTGCCGTTTTTTTCACCTCAATTTCAATATTGTTTTATTTCAGCTGTTATTTTCTGTAGCAAACACTAGTAGGATGTACACAAATGACCCTTTGCTGAATTCAGAATTTTGTCTACTTGTCAGAAATGTTTAGCTTTCTGGGACCCAGCATTGTCTTCTCACCCATTTCGGTCACTAACTGGAAGGAGGCTGAAAGCACAAAAATTTTAAAAATGGGGTATGTCCCAGTAAAATGTCAAAATTGCATTGAAAAATTGGGTTTTCCAATTCAAGTCTGCCTGTTCCTGAAAGCTGGGAAGATGGTGATTTTGCCACCACAAACCCTTTTATTGAAAGGATTCTATAATTCTAATTTTTGATTGAACAGCATCTCTTCTAACATGTCACCATTTGTCCCAGTTTAATGTTTCCACAGTAGTGGAGCTTCTCAAGAAATTGTGGCATGAGGCAACATTCACAGCAACTGCAGAGGATGCCCCCAAAAGCTTTTTTGAAAAAATGTGCTTAAGGGTGAGCCCAGAATCTTGCAGTGTAACAAGCTGCTCGCTTTCAAACATCATGATCGACAAAATGTCCATATGCTCATCAGATGTGTCACCGGGTCAGCCCACCCACCTCATACCATCAGTGCTGTCCAGACACAATGACCTCCCAACATTAGTCACTCTCCTGTGGTAGGGGTCTTGCTCCTTAACTAGGTGTTTCACTGATAATACTGGCGATATATCAGCCCCCCAGCCCGTTTGCACCCATTTTTCAGCCCCCAACAGTTTAGTGTTAGTCATGTCCAGGAAGTAAAGAAACAGAGTGCTGTCTGCTGGGTTTTTTCACTTGCTTGCACAGTGCTGTCCTCAAGCCTCCACCCTCTTGATGTGGAATGCATTGTGCTCTTTTGGCAATGATGTTTCTCCTTTGGAATTTGCCAAGGTTTTGTGAGATTTCAGAAGATCTCAGTGGCTATCTTAGAAACAGTCAATAGTTAAACTATGCCCAGACTTACTCATGTGCTTTGCTTCAAAGTCTTCAGAGAAGGAGGTTCTACGATCCATCTCTAACTTACCTGAAAGGAATCAGCAATGCTGCCTTGTCCAGGAGTCTGATTGGATCTTGTATGCCAGCTCTGTTGCAGTCTTCATTTTCTGGTCCACCTTCCTTCTTCAGGACAGCCTACAAAGAAAAGTAAGACAGTAAGCATCTCTGATAGATGATCCAGTTTAAGTTACACATTCTTATTGCCATACATGCACAGCTATGCACTAGAGAAACAAATGTCTGTATAATGCAGTCCGTAGACATTAGCACAGTAACCTTTACTAGATTTGGGTTCAGAGATCCAGAAATACTACAAAGCAAATATTTCCACTGAACAATTTAGGATCTACAAACTAAGAGACTGTATAAATACAGAACCTTTGGTGTGAAAGAAAACATCATGGTGAAAGCATTTCAAAGGTTTTTATGTAAGTTGTTAAAATAAACAAGTATGACAAATAACTTGATGTTGACTAAGGTTGCTGTAAACTCAGTATGCTCAAGCAATGATTGTAGGGCTCAGAGAGGATCACCTTTGGCGTTGCAAACCCTATGAAAGGGCGTCCAACATAGTAAAGCTAGTTAATTGCAGGTAGCTAATAGTGAGAAACAAGTTGGGAAGTTAGTTAAGAATATTATAATATTATGATAGAAAGCCCAGAACACTAGTAAGCCCTTTTGTCTTAAAGGTTCAACAACACCTCAATGGAGAAAATCAGAACACACATGACAAATATCCAGTCCACCTTGTTACAAGCTCATATGTCCTATGGTGCTTGTACTATTGTGGAAGGGATAATCTCCCCTAGTCTCAGCCAGCCTTTCAGAAAATTCACAAGTAAGAAAGATAGGTTATAAGAAGTTGGACCCATATCGTCTCCGCAAAGGTGCAGTGCAGGCTTGCACGGTAAGGATAGCATTGTCTGATCTCACAGCAGTGTACATTATGAGAGCGTTTGCTTGTTACGAACAAGTACATGGGTGGTACAGAAAGAGTAGACCAAAGCCTGTAGTCTTTCAATTCTGTTTGTAAGGGCTATATGTGGTACAAGGTTTTGCTGTGCACATGGTGCATTTAGCAACTTTCAGTGTTTTGTGGTATAGTAAAATGTTTCTCTAGAGAAAAACACTGAATTTCAAGTATTTCAAACGCCATGTGAATCTAGCAATGTGTTGGGAATCTGCCTTTTCTGCATGGCCGGCCTGGATGCTTTTTTACCTAATTTTGGCTGGTATGGGACTTTGTGTCCTGAGACATGGCTATTCGGTGCAACCGCATGTGTAATTTAGCCCTAAAACAGTATTTGTAAAACTGGTTTCACCCAATTGGCATATGTAGCTTTACTACAAGGACATGGTACCAAGAACCTGCACCAGTGGCATGGACATTAAATGTTGTTTGTGGGCTACAGTGTTTACTTGCATCACCCAAATATATATGAAAAAATACATGATTCCCAGAAGCACCACAGTGCTTTGGCAGGGCTGCAATATAAAGTCACTGAAGTCACGCAAGGCAAGTAAAAATACCTTGTCCATGTGCAAAAACCAGTTTTTTATATATGAAAATGCCATCTCTAATGAGTACCTAATAAGCACATAGGGCAGGGTGCTTAATATACAGAAAAGTGGCACAGGGTGATCAAGGCCTAAAAGTTATTTTCACAGTGTAGGTGCACCTGTATTTTCCATAAGGCAAACCTGGACATGATTAAAATATTTATTTGATAAAGAAGACATTTAAAGTTATTGAGCCCTTAGTTTTAAGAATCTGATTTAATGGTGAAATCAGGATTTCAATAACTTTAGTAGAACTGTAAATTTGTAAAAATTTACTTCTTGGTGCCAGAGCTGGAAATTGCTTTGCACCAGTTCGGACTAATCACATCTCCAAAGGCTAATACACATATGTATTTGAAGTTAATGACTCTCCCTGCAAACGTGTCAGTTTTTAGCAGAAAGCAGCTGCAGAAGCCACTTCTGAGAACGAGGGGCACCTCCGACAAGGGTAGAACAAACAGATGGCAGAGTCTAGCAGCATCAGGAGAGTTGCAAGCAGTCTTTGATATCCCAGAGAGTGTAGAAGAACAGGGGGCAAGATAGGAAGCCCCTGGAGTCCCTCTGGGGTCAAGTGAGATGGGTCCAGTCATTGGCCTCAGCAAGGGAGAGATCCGCAGGCCTCAGGGAAGTTCAGTAAAGCAGGGGTGACTTCAAAGCAGCTCTTGGAAGTGCCTAGGTCCCCCTTTCATCCCAGCCCTGGCTCCAGACTGTCAGTAGGGGGGTAATCAGCCCTTTGTATCAGGCCAGGCACTTCCCTATTGAAGTGTGTCTGCTCCCCTCCACCCTTGCGGATGAATGCAGATGAGTCCTTTGTTACAACCACCTGTCTTATGTTTGTGGCTGTCTAGTGGAAATGCACAAAGTGTATCTTTACCTAGCCCAGATGTGTATTGGAGACAGGCTGCAAGGCACACAAAGCAGTAAGAGCAGAGAAACTCCCACTTTCTAAAAGTGGCTTTTCTAAAATAGTAATGTTAAATCCGACTTTACCATTCAAGAGGATTTAACATTACCATTCCATTGATATGATGTAGCTACTCCTTTCTGATCAGGAATTACAGCTTAAACCTCGGGGGGTTTCTTCCAGGACATGTAAAATTTAAAAGTACATGCTCTGCCTTTTACTTACATGGCACCCTGCCCCTTGGCTACAGAAGGCCTTCCATAGGGTTGACATATATCATAAAAAGGGAGTTTAAGGCTTAGCAAGAGGTTTTAAATGCCAAGTCAAAGTGGCTGTGAAAACTGAGACATGTTTAAAGGGCGACTTAAGTGGGTGGCACAATTAGTGATATAGGCCGACTAGTAGCATTTAACTTACAGGCCCTGGGTGTATACTCTACCAAGTGACAAGGGACTTACAAGTAAATTAAATATACCAATTGTGGATACACCAAGGTTACCATGTTTAGGGGAGAAGCGCATGCACTTTAGCACTGGTCAGCAGTGGTAAAGTGGTTAGAGTCCTAAGACCAACAAACAGATACAGCAAAAATGTGAGGCAAACAAGCAAAAAGATTGGGAGACCACCCTAAGGCTGTCAGGTCTAACAAATCATCAACACACATGAGGCACAATTTTTATCAGCGGGAGTGTGGAAATGTTGAGTGGTAGGAATTTTGCTGATATTTACAGATTCTGGAAACCTCCCTCACAGAAACATGAGGAAATAATTCTGCAATGTTAACATTTGTGGGGAACACAGAAAAGAATAAACATACTAGGATCCATGCAGGCCACCCCACTCTAGACTCCAGGGTGCCTAGTTTTCAGAGCTCCTGGAGATGGTAGGTTATGCTGGGTTGCAGAGGATCACAGGCCTAATAACCATGGCTACCCATATTCTCCATCAGGGCACGCGGACAGAAGTTGTGCAAGTAGGTCTGTACTCCAAAAAGGTCTTTGTCATAAAGACTTCCCTATTGGAACTCTGACATCAAAAAGAGATTAAATTTGACTGATATTAGATATCTCTCTGAAGATACAAAAATACATTTATTTATTTTTGCAAAGAACTTTTACTGGTGTTATGTCAAACTTAGAATGGTAATGTGGATTAAAATAGTAACATTAACATGAAGAATCTGAATAATACAATGCCACGTGGAAACGAAAAGGACATCCCAGAGTGACTGAGGATATAACTGGGTTATTTAAGTACAATTGAAGCAGGACAAATTCAAACAGGTTGAAATGGTGAATTTAACCCCTCTAAACCCTCTTTTGAGAATTTAGACCAGCTTACCTTTTTAATTTTGTCCCTCTTTTCCCACATATTTGGGATTGTAAAAGTAGTCACAATTTTAATTCACTCTGGTGGGGCTTGAGAAAATACACAAAGTATAACGCACACCTTTTTTGAGTAGAGGAAAAAAATGCTGTTCAAGAAAGTGTGTGGTTTCTTAAAATTCTCACCAAAACGGTTCAGTGCTTAGTTCTCAATCTTCCCAGCTTTTGAGAACCAACTCAAAATGGATCAATATTTCAATGTTTTAGGTTCATACTTATTTACAGTTTTTAGGGCAAACTAGAGTACCATAGATAACTGTTTTGCAATGGATCCCCACCTGCTCTATATGATCTTCTCTTTCGACAGCTGAGAGCCCACTTCTCTGGAAACAGGCATAAGTTATCCCACTTCTAAAAAAAGATGTCAGGCATACAGGCCCATCCCTCTATTTTCTCTGGCTGCGAAGCTGTTGGAGGAAACATTTACTGCTCAGCTCTGTACCTATTTGGAGTCCAGCCAGCTTCACGATTATCTCCAACCAGGCTTTAGATGTATATTAGGATTTAAAAAGCCCTTGAGGAAGGTATAGACAGCTTAAGAATGACTCTAAACAGTGGCCTTCTCTTAAATCTGTAAGGGACGTTTGACACCATCTTCCATGCTGTACTCCAAGAGTGCCTGTTTGACATTAGTGTATGTCACCAAGCCCATACAGCGATTCTGGCTCCTTTTTACATCTCAGACTACAAGCACAGCATTCAGGGTTCCTGAGGGCTCACATCTTTTAAAATATTAGAGTACTTTACAAATTGAATAATAATGTTAACAATAGTAATAACAATGGCAATGATGATAATAATGATATTATTAATAATTGTGATGATGATGACAATGATGACGATGATTATGCTGGTTGTGGGGGTGGTGTGGGTGGTGGTGATGATGCTGATGGTTATCATCATCAGTAAGAATAATATTAACAATAATTCAGACTGCAGATTTACTATACCACTGTTACTATTCAACTTGTGATCAACCCCTTGCTGTATATCACTTACTCAGTTCCCAGTTTAGTGGAGGCTTTAAATGCAGATTTGTGTTGTAATGGCATTGCAGGTTTGTGAATGAACCCAAACTTTGTGGGATTTTACTTTATTTGCATTGTCAAGTTTACATACATGTCCCAAAAAGCATACTCTTCTCCAACCACAGGTGTCACTTAGAACTGCAAAAAAATCCACACAGCTGGCAGATGCTTTTCAGCAACAAGTCCCTGCATGTTCCCCTCCAAAGAGCTAATTTGCAAATCAGCATCTCAGTTGACATGATGAGATGCAACTTTTCCAGTGTGCAAGCTAAATTTATCAAGTCCTATTAATGGAAAAGTAGTAAATTAAAACCCACAGATTTAATTCTATATGCAGGTGCAGATCTACTACTTTTTGGGATTCACTAATGGAAAGTTGTGCCTAGCACGGGTCTCCATATGTGTCCATATAGAATCACATGATTCCATATTTTTATTTCTAGTCTCTCTGTACAAAGTTCTCCGAGGTAAAGAAATTTGTACAGAGTGAATGGATTCCCATGGGCAAATACACTTTTTTCGCATGGGGGTATATTTTCCCCATGGTAAAGTCCTTTAGCTGCACTACCAGCAAGTGTGGGGATGATTTACTTTCCTTCACAACCTTGAAGGAGGGTTATGCCTATCATTTGCTAGAGTAAATCTTCAACCATTTTCAGTATTGGAAGAGATTGAATCCTAGTATGGGAATGCCAAAAACCTCCATGTTTCTGAGCGTTCCCAAACTTTCAATTCAGCCTTGCCTTGAAATACCAACTTTCCCACCCCTTTATTAGATTTATGTCTGCAGAGATCTCTGCAGTTGTAGAAAAAAGCTTACCCCTGCAAATGAGCATTTGCCTGTCAGGAATCCCTTTGCAATTTGCTGCCAGGCATACAAAAGCACTGGCAAAGCCAATAGGTCGTGGCAGTGGGTGACCTATTGCCTTTGGCAATGGTGTGGTCAAATGGAGGAGGGTGGAGAACAGGCGGTGAATGGGATGGTGGGTCGGGGTGGTGAACGGGAGGGCGGGTAGGGGTGTGAGAAACCGGCAGCCCACGTCCTTTGCTGCTGCTGTTTTTAGGGCAGAGCAAAGATGAGGCAGAGCCGCAAAAGCCTGGATTTTGACTAGAGCATGACATCAACCACAGAACAGACCTGGCACTGCCCTCTTTAAACTGCAAAGAACTCAACTTTCACAAGTTGCTGTCTCACGTAGGCACTCTAGTTTTAGCTGTAGAAGCCTGTCTGTGCACAAAAGATGACTCAGAAGGCCGAAGGAGTTTTATAAAGAAGAAGCACTATTGGGGGCTGAGAAAGTGCTGTCAGGGATCCTGGAGAAAAAAAATAGTTAACGGGCCCAGGGCCACAGGAGGCGGTCCCAGGTCCACCAGCACACCGGCACTGACTTGCGCTCATAAGCGCTTTCATTCTCCCCCAGTACAGGACGCTAACAGCAGCAGATCCAGTCTTGTGGGGAAACTACAGGTCCCAGCAGGCCCAGAGCCCCAGGAGGTGGTCCCATACCCACTGGCACAACGGCACTGACTCGCGCTCATAAGTGCTTTCATTCTCCCGCAGTGCGGGCCACCCCTGGGCAAAGCCTGGGCCAAGTGGCGGGCCCGTTGGAGCCCGAAGGAGTCTGGGCTGGGCCACCCAATAAAAATTTTTGTTTTTTTAAACAGATCCTATTTCTGATCCCACTGTACTGTTGCATTAATAACCGTGACTGTATTATTGACCGATTCGATCGCCAAGGGCCCACCTTTATATTGAATATAGTTATACTAATGGGGAAAAGGAAGGCAACAGAAGGCGGGGCTGGGGTGGTGCATAATCAAAAATACAAGAAACAGAAGCATGCAGCATATAACTGGGTAATGGAAAGAATTGACAATCTCCTGGTTGAATGTAGGGAATTACTATCCCCTCCCCCTTACAATGTCCCTAAATGCAGCCAGAGTGCACGTTCTGCAGCTAGCTTGGGTGTGTATTACAAAAAAATTCTAGATATGTTTAAAAAAAGTGAGACACAGGATTCCGTTCCAATAGGGCCACATTTCCTCAACACTGGCGGATAAGCCATTGTATGTTGATAGTGATGTCCTTCATTGTAGTAATCATTTTAGCCCTTTAAACAATATTTTAGGTCCACATGATGATCCTGACATAGGTACTATGGTTGATGTGGTACCAGATGCAAACATAAACCCTATTTTGTCTGAAGCCCAGTACACTTCCCACATACAAGAACTAAAGTATGAGGTGGCTGGGCTTAAATCTATGGTAAATATCCTAACATCTATGGTTAGACAGTTATTGCCAAAAGATGCAACAACCATCTTTGATCGTGTCCATAGTTCCATGCACAGCTCTTTAGGCCTCTTGGCTCCATCACCAAAATTGCCTCTGTCTACTTGTAATAAGAACTATACCGGTGTTAACTGTCCTGCCACTGTCAACTTGGCTCTGTGTGGTGGTCATCATGCAGCCGTTCGCAGGACTGGGAACTCTGAACAGGTCCCCCACATGTAATTGTCTGGCCTCAGTTAAGGAATCAGTAGCCTGCTGTCGATTTTCAAATCCTGTGGATGACAATGCCTCCAACTATGTTGTACACCCTACTGCGACTGGTCAAAATCTACCAACACTGTTTTGATGGTTAATGTGCCCAAATTACTTCCAGCAGCTTTTAGGGAAGGGGGTGAACCTGTCAGAAATAAGGCGATTTGCTGGATCTGACATATGAGAGGTTGTCACTCTGTGACACATGAGGATATAATTGAGGCAGTTAGAAGGTCTGATCCTGCTACACACTATGATATGATTGAGTTAACATTTAGGGACAAGATTATGGTAAACAATTTGATGGTCCTAGATGCTAGGACAAGTACCCCTAGGCATTCTTGCATTCAGTTTAATCATCTCAGGCCTTTCTCACTTCGCAAGGTTTGGCTTACCCCACACTTGGGGTGCAGCTCATCTGATTTAAAGCTGAACAATTGACTTGTTGTACTGCCTGTGTCCCCTTTAGATCTACCAACTCAGGCCCCCCCCTTCTTATGACGTAATTGCCTCTGGTATTGGTGTTTCCCCTACCCGCGACTTTGTGTCTACCTACTCCTCTTCTCCTGATAGATCTCATCAGCCATTTCAAGATCATCTAGCCAATCGTGCTAACATTACATCTATGGCCAGGCTATTTTCTCAAAGTGTTGGGATGCGATATGTTTCCTGGAATGTGGCAGGTTTAAGATCTGTTGTCTCCCTTACAGCCTTTATTTCTTTCATTGAAGACCATGACTTTGTTATTTTTCAGGAAACCTGGGCAGTTGACCCATTTTTCCGGACTGGCTATTTAAACTTTATACTCCAGCACTTTCTAGTAACAGGGGCAGACCGTCCAGTGGCCTAACCACATGGGTCAGAACATCAATAAACTGCTGTATATCTCAGCTATTTATTGACTCCCCTGACATATTAGGCATTCGGGTATTGATTGGGGCAAATGTGGGAGTGATTATCCTTAACATCTATGCAAGAGGGGTAAGGGAAGGTGTGGCTTCTGATACCCTCCACGTTTTGGAGACATTCTTAAGGCAATGTCCCCGTCACTTTAAAATCATTGCTGCAGGTAACTTTAATGTCACGTTTGAACCGCTTCACTGGGATGACCTTGGGTTTACTTGTGAAGAAGATAGGGCGTGGTCCGTTCCTTCCTTGGACATTCCACCCGTTAAAAGGTGGACGCAAGTTGCTGTCCAGTTAAAAACCTTGACTATTGATTTTGGGCTTAGAGCACTCAATGGAAGTTCAAAATCTGACTCAAAGGGCTGTCTTACTTACAGTAAGGTTAACCACACAAGTAGAATCAACTATTTAGTTGATATAAGATTGTGGCCTTTAGTTATTGATATGATAGTCATTGAGAGAATCAATAGTGATCATAATCCGCTCTCAGTCCAAATGTTTGCCCTGTGTAATCAAATGTCTATGATGACTATCCCCACTATATTATTATCGAGTATCAATATGACTAATGATAAGTGCCACTTAAAGTGGCGTAAGGTATCACCTAGGCCAGACATTATAAGCTCTGCGAATGCTGCTTTGAGGACATCATTGGGGCATTTAGAGAAAGGCCTTGCATTAACTTGGGAGCTAATAATTCGATCTCATGGCCAATGTTTTGCAAATATTGCGACCCCACTTCATAGCAGGTTCTGTCTCTGATAGTGGAAAGTCTAGAGGGAAACATCATTGGTTCAACAAGGAATGTCGAGCTTCAAATAAACTCTTGATCCAGGCCATCAAATCGAAGGATGCAGTTGCTATCTGTATAGCTAGGAAGTCTTATAAGTCTGTTATTTGTAAATCCAACGCAAGCAACATGATAAGTAGTGGCCAGCACTGAATGATGCTTCGCGTGAGAAGAACTGCACTGAATTCTTGTCTTTGGCTGCCCGTGGCCCTGATAATACGCAATTGAATATCACAACGAACATAGCTGCAGCAGTTTGGGTAGACCACCTTAGTCTATACTAGGTGAATCTGATAAGGTCTCTAGTACCACTACTGACCAAACTGGAAATCAACACCTCCAAAACCAAAATGATGGCGTTTAATCGCCATAGATCTTTTTAAGGGAAGGTTACACTTGGAGGTACTCCACTTGAGAAGGTAAACTCCTTTAGCTATCTTGGCCTAATGCTATTGGAAAATATGACTTGGAAGCCACACATCACTAAGCAGGTATTGAAGCAAAAGCTAATTATGGGGGTTTTAATTAAGGATTTTGGCCTGTCTTATACTAAGCCAATTAATCCAGTATTTCAAATCTATGAAGCTAAGGCTTTGAACGCTGCTCTTTATGGTGCAGAATTATGGGGCATGGCAAAGCCCAAGAAATATCAACTACTGAGAATACTTTCCTAAGAAAGCTCGTCTCCCTTCCTTTGAGCACTCCATTGATCCCTTTATTCAAGGACCTGTTCATTAAGAGCATAGGTTATAAGGCCCGCTTATGCCATCTTTTGTACTGGAGGCGGCTCTGAACTACTCCAGAACATGCCCCCTACACTGTAGCCCTGCAGGCAGTAATGGAAGCTGATTGCTCCCCTAGCATTCCTTGGCTCAGATATATTAAACAGTCACTTCACATGCTTGGGTTCAGTGAGGCTTTGAGAGTCTCCAAGTATTGCTCACTTTCCTTCGACATTTGACCTTAAAAAACAGTACTGGGGGCGGTAGATTCTGAGGAGCTGGGGGCAGCACTTCTTCCAAATTATCGCATGATTTTACAGATCAGAAGATATGTGTTAATATGAGGCTTTTTGGGATACAATTTTGGTTCCCAAAGACAGGAAGTTGTAGTTTCAGTTTCGCATAGGAACCCTACCATTAAGATCATTTATCAGTCATTTGTCATCTGAGGGGGTGGGGAGTCCATAGGTCCCTTGTTGCCCTTCGAGTCCTTAGATCAGATACCCATTTGGCACTGGTTACTGCCGTTGCTAAGTTTCTTGGAGTGATTTGGATTCTCAGAGCAAAAACTTTGTCTTCAATAACATGATGCATTGTTATAAATAATTATGTACCTGAGAATGCTGTGAGGAGTATCTGGTTTTCATGTTTGTACTCTTTTTATACAAAATGTATTGTAATGATTTATACTTATATATATTCATTTATTTATTTTTGTATTTCTTATGTACTTTTATGGCTTGTGTGGCCGAAATAAAGTCTTTTTGATGATGATGATGATGATGAAATGTGTTTGCAAAAACCAAACACATGTGAAGTATGAAACTTCAAACTGTGACAAGACTGAAAAAATGTAGTGTTCCAATAGTCCGGCAACTAAATAGAGAAAGACATTGCAAGTTTCAACATTTCATCTCCGCCAACATCCCTGTTCATTGCCTCTAAGAAGTGCAGTCTTGAGCTCAGGCACAAATTCAGAGAAATGTGCTTTAGACATACATATAAATGCAGCTGCGCAACTATTGCCATAAGGACTACACAAGAGCATGATGTGGGTCATAAAACCTCATGTGGATGATTTGCAGTTGAGGGGTGCTCACGAGCCACAGTATCTCTCGTCAGAGGTTTACTGGCTTGTTTCACTTCCTCCTTCACGGTTAACAGGTCATTATCTCTGACAAACTTGCGCGGCTTCTGCCGGATGTGGTAAACAGTGCTCTCCAGCTGCGTTCATCCTTGCTGCCTACCCAACCTAATATTATTTGCCATTTCAGTAATTACCCTAGGTACTGGGACCTTTATTAGAAATGTGTGCACTCGAGCAGGCCACAATTGTGCTCATGTTTTTTGCATAATTGCCCTGTCTAAAGTGCATACATTCAACTATCAATGTGCACATGTGTGCTCAGCTCGCAAAGGCATAGGAGACACTAAAATTCAGAGGCACGAACATCCTCCACACTCCAACTTGTCGGTTGTGAATGCATCTTAAATGCATCGTTCTTTAGCAGACTATGTAAGATAAAATTGGATGACAACAGATAGGATGAACTTGTGAGAAACAATAGAGCCTGTGGAATTCCACTCAAGACCAGAATTAGAGGGCACCAGTATGAGGAACTGACATACTGAGCCCTTTTATCAATAAAAGTGAGGATTTGGCTAAGCAATGACCCCATAAATTGTGTGACTCTCAGATCGCCTTTGATGTATGTAAGATGGCTGAGTTGTTTTAGGTCAGACTACCACTGCTCAGCATGGTATGCTTACAGTTTTTTCAAGGATGTGCTACATCAAGATGATGAATCATAAAAAGTACATTTTGTTATGTGCCAGCTATGAACGCACCCTCCTTCAACCCTACTCTAGTGTATTTCATTGAGCGGTTTGGCTGCAGAAGTATTAACATATTTTAGGCCCTAATTATGATTTGATAATTTGGGAGCTGTGGTGGCCCCTATGACGGATACAGACAAATACGTTTGCAGGGATGAGGAATCGGGAGCACAGTGCCTTCAGGCTGTCCAATGCAAGGTGTGAGTACCTCATCCAGTCTCGGATTTGACTTTATGGAGTGTTACCCTTTGTTTAAAATAGATGAAAACAAAACTACAAATTACAGGATTCGAATAAATTAGTAACAGGATTGTTTGAACTACCCACACCTGGAATAGGTGAACCAACAAGAACTTCTGCAGTAACTCCATGAGAATTACCATATTTTCCGTACAGTGCACATTGCAGACTAAACATTGTCAGCATATAATTAAATGGAGACAGAAAAACAAAGCAATTTGCCCAAGATCACAAAATGTGATTTGATGGGTCAGTCAACATTTTGATCTTGGTCTTCTAGTTTCAAAGTTTGGAAATCAGTGGCTAGATACTATTGCCCTCATTATGACACTGGTGGTAAATCCCGCTTACCGCCACGCTGACGGCCGCCATCTTACCGTGACGGCGGCAGATATCCGTTCACTGTATTATGACACACACACCAATCCAACAGAATACAGCCACATACACAAAGCCGCCAGACGAAAGGTCAGTGATAAACTGTTGGTCTCAAAACCCACACCGTTACGCCAACAGAACAACGCCCATCACATTAAGACCCACGAATCACCACGGCGGACATTCAATGGCGGTAAACCATTGGCGGTACATACCACCGCTCACAGACTGGACACCCACATACAAAACAACACAACATTGGCCAATACCAAATACACACACCTGACACCCATACACACACCACACCCACACACCCACACCACTATAAAACACACACCCAGAGTGCCAACAACCTTTTACGAATACAAATCATTGCCACGAGACTGACACCAACAGCACTGTGACAACTAGACCCACACACCACTCACACCAATGCACCCCTCACGCACTCCACTTCACACACCCCAACATGTTACCCAACATACCCTCACCAACACACATCACGTAACACCCATGGCACCACAAAGGCACCCCCATTTCACTGGGGAGGAGTTAAGGGTCATTGTGGAGGAAACTGCCAGGTTGGAGCCACAGCTATTTGGAGCACAGGTGCAAGGAAGATGGAGCTATGGCGGAGAATTGTGGACAGGGTCAACGCTGTGGAAGAGCACACCAGAACAAGGGACGACATCAGGAAGAGGTGGAACGACCTACGGGGGAAGGTACGTTCCATAACAGCAAGACACCAGCTCACTATACAGAGGACTGGCGGTGGACCCCCACCTCCTCCCCCACAACTCACTGCATGGGAGGAGCAAGCCTTGGCAATACTGCACCCTGAGGGCCTGGCTGGAGTTGGAGGAGGACTGGACTCTAGTAAGTCAACTTAAAAAAAAATATTAACCCCCATACCTGCATGCCATCACACACCCTCACTCCCATCACTGCACTCCATCCCACACACACACATTCCAAAATCACATCACACTAATCCCAATTCCAAGCCTTGCATGATGTACCAATGCATGGACGCCCCTCACAGCCCTGCATGGACACTCATCACTAAATCGTGCACAGCATAGGGAAACTAACAATCCCACCATACACCAACATACACAAGCAAAAGCTGGCAGGGCAACACCAACCATAGTGAGGAAGCTACAGAAGTACAAATGTCAGATACCTGAAGTATAATATGTCATTTACACCCCCACAGGTACACCAGCCACATGTCACTGGAGAGGAGTTATCATAAAAGAGAGGGACTGGGAGAATTCTGGTCAGTGTATGGTCTCCCAAGACCTGAACGTATAAATAGAAAGAGTACACTGTTCCAACGCATGTATATGCAGGGTGGACGGAGTCAGTAGTTTCAGGAGAGCCCTCAAACATCCATTAGGATGCCAAGTATCATCACTGGGCAATCTCCTCGTCAGACCGGTGCTGCAATGTCTGGCGGACCACCCCAAAATTGATAGTGGTACTCTACCAAAAATTGTGTAGCAAATATAGGAAGGTCTGAAGTGATTACTGACTGTGAGAAAGAAAGAAGGAGAGACAAGTGAGTTAAAATTGGCTCTGAGCCTTAAGCATCATAATTTAATGATTCAGAGAAAGGTTCAAGCCAAGATTAAAAAGAAAAATAGGGGGAGTGAATGCGGGGAATAATGTCCCACTGCCCTCCGTACAAGGAAAAAGGTAGCGTACCTAGTCCTAACATATTCTGGTCAACATGGTTCGCGTCTCCACAGTAAAAAAATGATCCCATGACGCTTCATCAGGACCCTAACAGCTACTTCTCCTATTTAAATATGTAGTAATAAGTGCTGGGAAGTCACTTACTGAACAAGGACTATTCTTCAATGTCGATTGGTCAATCAGTCACCCTGCATGGAAGTGAAAACATAGACAATCATCAGAGTTTGAGTAGTACACATTAAAACCTCGTTCCAAGGTGTGGCACAGACGGACATAACATGAAAGGCTTACCATCCCTTAATGGAGAATAGGCATCATAGGAATGCGCAAGCCTCAAACCACAGAAGAATTACTAGGTGTAAAAAAATTGTATGTAATGCATAGACAAAATACACATTGACAGGTGAACAGTGTGTACAAACAGTAACTAAACATAGCTGTCAGTCGTGTCTTAAACACACTGATACTTATAAAGCTGGTAAATTAAAATCATCATGACCCATCAAAAAACGAGTTGATCACTGTTAGACCGCCCCGTCCAACAAATTGTTGATAATAGTACAGATGTAGGGACAGAATGAAAGATGTCAGCAACTCATAAGAGCAGGAAAGAAGACGTTAGGACCTCGAGAGTAGTGAAATAATCAGAGGGACAGAGAGTGTGACACAGACTTACCTAAGTCTTCCGCTTGTCCTTCGTTTAACCTGCCCTGAGCTGCGCGCCTGAAAGCCATCACTTTGCGTGTCAGGGGACTTAAAATAGTCGGTATTCAGGGCGCGAAGGTTCGCATCTGAACCGGAACCACTCCCTGATAGGACTAGTCCGATCCAGATCATAAAGATCGAGGATGGACTAGTGTTGGATACGGGGGCGGCCATCTGACTAGTAGTGACGGCATCCCAATGCGTCCACACAAAAATGTAGTGGTCATATTGGTGGTAGGGGACAACACCAAAAAGGTGGATCCTTAATGAAAAAAACAGTAATGTCAGCCATATTAGGAGTAAAAATATTGAAATAAACCACAAAGGACTGGTGTAGTTGTTATATAGTGAATGAAGGGAAGTATTCCACCCTCATTAACATGTCTGGAGTCTCTAAGAGCTTATAGGGGACAGGTAATAGTAAAAAGAACATATTACTACAAACTAAAGCAAATAATGAAAAAACATTGATCACCTGCAAATATTGAGAGACAACATTTAGCCACAAGCTATCCTATATGGCCCACACCATAGGCATACACCAACATATACTGGGTGGGAACCAGGGCTCATCTATGAGCCACACCCTGTGCCTCTGTAGTTAGGACATCACATTTGGGATGCTGCTATTCCTCACGATAAAGACATCATGCGCCGACCCTGGATACTTAGCATTGATGTGGGAGATGTACTGGTCCACCAAGCAAACCATCTGGACATTCATGGAGTGGAAACTTTTACGATTCCTGAACACCTATTCATTCTGGCAGGGGGGCACAAATGCAATATGTGTTCTGTCAATTGAACCAATTATATTGGGGATATGTCCCATTGCATAGAGCCTGGCCTTTACAGTGGCCAAATCCTCAACCTGGGGGAAAGCAGTGTAGCTGCACATGTGTTTTATAAGGGCTGACAACACTCTTGTTAGCACATTTGAGAACATTGGCTGTGACGTTCCTGCTGCCAAGCCCACTGTCACTTGGAAAGAACCAGTTGCCAGGAAATGGAGAACTGATAGCACTTGCACAAGAGGGGGGATCCCAGTGGGCTGACGGATAGCAGATATCAGGTCAGGTCCAATTGGGCACACAGCTCTGTGATTGTGGCACTGTCCAGTCTATAGGTGAGTATTATGTGCCTGTCCTCCAGTGTAGCCAAGTCCACCAGGGGTTTGTACACAGGGGTATGTCTCCATCTCCTATTCATCCGCATCTGTGGGTATCTAAGGGACAAAAGAGTGAGTAGGCTGTCAAAAACTGAACAATGGAGCCACAACAGCAGTCCGCAATGTACAAACATGTCAAAGGACAGTGTTTAACACACATGCTTTATTCGATCAGTCGATCATCAAAGCGGATATACAATAATAATAATAGAAATAAGAATAAAAACAATGATAATAATAATAATAATAATACATAGATAAAAATATAAAACATGGGTGCCTAAGAGCATGATTCAATTAAAATTCTCAGTACACATATTACACATAATACGGTTTCAGCCCCCCTCCTGCAGTTCTTATAAAAGTAAAAAAGTAGGGCTCTGAATTAAAACACAGTCCTAGCAATGGAACTGCGTATTCGCCATGCTACTACTAAATATTTACTGACAGTATTAGAACCGTGGAATGGTGACTTTTTAGGATCCTCAAAACTGAGGCACAGTCTCTTATCCCCATTTCGTGACAAATGTGACAGATCCACTTAGACCTAGGAAGGGAGTAAGCAGGGCAAAAAAAGATAAAATGTTCAACCGTTTCCGATTTTGCACCACAAACCGGGCATGTACTTGTATCTGTTTTTGCACCCCATTTGCACATCAATGACTTCAGCAGCAACGACCCGAAACGGAATCTGGCATATAAGCTTTTACCGAGAATGTCAGGAATATTGTCTAAGTATGGTTCAAATTGTGGATACCACTTAAAATCTGTAAAACAATTTGTTAAGGTGCCTTAGGTTCTGTGGGTGATATAATCGTTGTGTACATAGGACCAATATCTGCGTTTCAGTACAATGGAGTGAGCCTTTTCTGGTTTATGGGGTTCCTCCCAAAAATGGCTGAGGCCAAGTTTGTTAAACCAACTGGATACATGTTTAACCCAAGGAATAGATGTTGAGTTGGGGCACATTAGCAGGTCGTGGAGTGAGGTCTTATAAACATCTAATTCAGGGACAGTCCATAGTCTTATCCAATATAATAATGGTCTTAAAATAATGAGATCGGCTATGCGTCTCAGGCCCAGATCTAAGAACAGTGGTATCAATGGAGTACTAGGAGGACAGGCACACAAGGACCTCGCAAAACTGTTCTCACTGATAGTGAGCCTATTACAGTCAGAAAAAACCCAGACCTCTGCTCCGTATGCGGCGGCACCCTGTGCTCTGGCAATATAGATCTTAATTGCCGGGGAGACAGATTTTGCTGTTGTACCCCTATAGAAACGCAGGATTGATGCCGCACCGTGCTGCAGGCGACCCACACTTTTATTGATCTGTTCTGCCCAGTTCAGATTATCAGTAAACCTTATACCCAAATAATCGATGGAAGAAACCTTATCCAGGAGGTTCCCTTCTAAATGGATAGTACATTTCTTCCGCACTCCTGAACGGAACGCCATTAACTTGGTTTTTTTATGGTTCAGCTCTAGGCCGTGATCTTGACAAAAGGAGTTAAATCTATTGATAAGAGTTTGGAGGCCCATGGGAGATTTAGAAATAAGAAGAGAGTCGTCAGCGAAAAGAAGGATTATAATTTTTTGGGCGCATAAGGTGGGGGCATCATTCTGGCACGTCATTAAAACCTGTACAACCTCATTGATAAAAATAGAGAATAAAAATGGTGTCAACATACAACCCTGGCGAACACCCCTATTTATGGGGATTTTGTCTGTTAGTTCGCCTGAGTTTCCCCATCTCACCTGGGCATATGTGTCCTCATGCAACCGCTTCAAAAGTTGGATTAAGTTGGCCGGAGTCCCTATTTTTTGTAGCACCTCCCACAACTTTTCCCTCGGTACTAGATCAAATGCTGATCTCAAATCAACAAAAGCGATGTATAAAGGTTGTTTTGCCAGGGCTGTATATTTCCAGTACAGAATGGCCAGTCTAAAGGCCTGATCTACTGTACTGATCCTTAATCGAAATCCAGCTTGAAGAGGGGAAAGAATGTGCTGATCTTTGGCCCAATGGGTTAATCTACCTAGGAGTTGCTTGGCAAATATTTTTTGGATGTTATCAATTAGACTGATTGGTCTATAGTTTGTCGGGAGGTTTGCGTTACCCTTTTTATGGATGGAGATAATTTCTGCACCCTTCCATGTCGTGGGAATCTGCCCCCCTTCAGCAATTTTATTGGAGAGTGTGTTGATGTACCAGGTCCAGACTATTGGTTCTGACGAAAAAAGATCCCCCGGAATTTTGTCTGGACCCGGAGCTTTCTCTAGTTTTAACGTACTATTAGCATTGGCTGTTTCTTTGGTAGTAAAGCGGATATGGCTCTTAGAATCCTGTGGGCCCCTTACGAGGGGAGCTGGCCCGTGATGCTCATCAGGAGTAGAGAGAAAATCTTGGCCTGCTTCCCCTGTAACTGAAATTGTGGGGGTCTCAATTTTTCCATATAGGCTCGAAAAATGCTCGACCCATTTTTCTGGCTGTATATGGCTTCTCACACCAATCCTGCCCTCTTTCTCTCGCTTCCCTAACAATTCCCAAAACAATCTATTGTTGTTGGATTGAGTAGCATCCAACAACTCCTGCCAGGTAGTGTCTTCCCAGATTTATTTTGCTCGGGTAATGGATTCTTTATAGATACGTCTAGCTAGTAGTATTTCCCCATGGGTTCCTTCCGTGAGGGCACCTTTTAATCCTTTCTTGGCCGTATGGCAGGACTCGTCAAACCATGAGCTAGAAGTAGCTCCTTGGTGTCTTGCCCCAACCTTCCTATAGAATATACGTTGTAATCTAATGATCATATTTTCATGTATGGATAAGAAGGGGATATCATTGGAATCATGGTCACTGTATGGAGCAAGGATGTCTATGAAAGCCTGATAAATCTAGCTTAGCAGATAAGGATTTGACTGGTCCTTTGGCCACTTGACCTTTGTAGATGTGATGTTCATGGTAGGAATGGGGACCAAAGTAGTTTGTTTGTTCAAGGTCCTACCAAAAACATCGCCTGACATTGAGAGTAGCAAGGGATAATGGTCGCTTTCGGTTCTAACATCCACTTTCACATCATTCAAAAAGGGCCACAATCTCACATCCACTAGGAAATAATCGATTACGCTTGTAATTGAACAGCGTTTGAAAGTGGGTGCAGTATCCAGGTCAGAGGGCATGCGGCCATTACATGCCCTGAGACCATGTTTCAAACAAAGGGATGCCAATTGGATAGCTACACGGGAATTAGAGCAGTTGTTATCACTAGTCAGTTGTGCAATCCCCATGTTTGATCTTCATCCTCTGTGAGACCGGTTAGTATCACAGAGGGTTCAAAGGTGCAATTTACATCCCCTGCTATTATTAGGTAGGAGGTTGATTGTAAGGTGTCTAGAAAATCAAGAAGCTGTTTTAAAACTTGGGACTAAACCCCTTGCGAAACCGAACAGGCATAAAATCCTGTTGGAACGTGATTTGTAGCCCCATCAGGTCTGGGCTATCAAACTTGTATGTGCACTGCACAGCTTTGTTTATTAACATCAAAAGTCCTCCTTTGGCTCGACCCGTCAATTTTGTGGAGGGTTGAGCTGCCACATCAAAGGAAAGAAACCCATCTAGGGTAGTCAGCTCTTCAGCCCATGTTTCTTGAAAAAGACATATGTCTTGGGTGTTGATGTACGAGCACCAGTCAGTATCGTCTAATTTCCTCCCAAGGCCAGCTAAGTTCCATGTCATAATTGATAAGCCTTTTTCCTCAAAGACCGGGCTTAGTGGCTGTGGGTTGGGCCGCTCAGGAATCAACTCTGTGTCGGTAGGTCCATCAGAAATCATCGGACTGGGTTCCGCTAAAGTAGTCCCAAGAGTTGTTCCCTGGGCTGTTGCCAAGGAACAATGTAATTTGTGAAGTGTGTGCCTATTTATCCTGTGACATAGCATTAATCCATAGGCCTGTTGACCCCCCCCTGAAATGGCGTCTGCCTGTCCTGTGTAGAGGGACAGGTGGAAGTAAGGTAATGCTGCTGACGTTGTGTGCCGTGGTGGTAGGCGGTCGTGAACCGCCGTGCAATTCCTCATTGGTTATAGTTGGGCCCTATGGGGTACAGTGGTCAATGGTGATCCACGCCGGCGGTGACGGTATGCCCTGCTGCGGACGTGACCAGCATTTTCTATCAGATTCCTCACCTGCTTCCTGACCTTCCATATGAGAGAACCTAAACTGCATGTGCTGCTGTGACCTGTGTATGGAACCTACCATGGCCCGTGTGTCCGGGGAAAGGGCCCCAGGCTTTACTTCTGAGCAGCTGGAGTGGCTCGTGGATGGGGGTCCTACCCCAGTACAGACTGCTGTAAAGGCATCCAGACCAACAGGTGAGTACACTGTGGGCACGATGCATGTGCAATGAATGCATGGAGTTGTGTGTGAAGGCCTCGTGTAAGGGGGTGGGTGTATGTCCTCGTGACGGTGTACACGTTGAATGCTGGGTAATGAGTGTGCCAATGGTGATGGAAACGGGTATAGTGGGCCATTTGTGTGACTGGCTGTACTGTTTGTCTAATGGTGTTCTCCTGTCTGTATTGCTTCTGCAGGTCAGCACCCATCAAAAAAAGGGAATATGGCATGCCATCGTCAAGGACGTGTGGACCCTGGGGGTCTATGGAAGGCAGAGCACCCACTGTCGCAAACAGTAGGAGGACCTGAGATGCTGGGCACGAAAGACAACAGAGGCCCAGATGGGGATGGCCTCCCAATGAGGAAGTGGTGCCTGTCGGAACCTGACCACCCTGATGGCCCACATACTCGCGGTACCCTACCCTGAGCTGGATGGGTGCTTGAGAGCATCACAGCAGCCACAAGGGGGTGAGTACAGTGGCTATCACTGAAACTTACAGCTGGAGGGGTGGTATGCGGGTGGTGGTTGTGTGTCAGTGGGTGTCCCTAGGCCAGGCGAGAAAATACAGTGCAGGTCCTCTGGTGGCTAAGGGTTTGATTGTGAAATACTGCTTACCTAGCTTGTTAGTACTCACTACTGGTCAGGGCTGCATGGGTCCCAGGTTTACTGCAGTTGGCGGTGTGTACCCCTCCGCATTCCTTGTTGAATACCTATTTCACTGGTAGTGCCATGCATAGTGTGTAGGCCTGTTCCCTGTGTGTGAGGGTGCTGTGTACGCCAACAGTGTTGTTGGTGCAGTCATTGACCAGTGTATCCTTTGTCTCTCTCCCCCCCTTTCTTGTTTTGCCATCCTGTCCTTATGTGCATTAGCATCATCTCGCAGAGGAGCAGAGTCACCGGTGACAGAGGGAGCTGCATCCCACGGGACCCAGGAGGCCACTGATGCTGAGGGCACCAGTGGGACGGAGGGTGAGGGGAGCACCACGGCGAAGACTGGAGGGGACAACACAGACTCTGATACCTCCTCCAATGGGAGCTCCCTGGAAGTGGCGGACACCTCTGTGACCACCCCAGCTGCAGGTACAGCCGTCACTCCTGTACCAGCACTGCCCTCCCAGTAGCCTATCACCGAGTTTCCTATGCCCACTCACTCAGGAGGGTGGGCATCTCCTTTGCCCAGGCACCTCAGGCCCTGCCCCTGTGAGCCCTGCTGCTCTAGGTGATAAGACTATTGACCTCCTGAGATCCATCTCTGTAGGGCAAACAACCTTTATGAATGCCATCCAGGGATTGGCAGCCCAGATGCAGCAATCTAATGCATTCCTGGAGGGCATTCATGGTGGATTGGTGGCCCAACAGAGATTGATTCAGGCTCTGGCCTCCTCCCTGATGTCAGCCATTGTCCCTGTTTCAACTGTCTCCCTCCAACTTCCACTTCCCTGTCTCATTCTCCTCAACCCCAACCCATCTCAAGCACACAGCCAGACAAACATGCACACAACACAACACCCAAGAGTGTCACAGGCAAACACAAGCACCACACTTCCTCCCACAGGCACTCACACAAACACCATTCAGTTGCAGACAAAACAACATCCTGTTAGGGTTTGTACACAGCAAAGAGCATGTCCCCTCTCACTGCACTAGTGGGTTCTGTAATAGCTCCCTTTTAAACTTACTATTGAAAGCCTTTCTTGTTATCTCACCTTCCCCCCCCCCTAGGCTTCTGTGTATGTTGTTTAATGTGCTATTTTGTTTACACATTGGGCCTTGCTTTTACCAAGGCTTCTTTAAAATACTCCTCCCTAGGCCATGTGTTAATCCAACTCATTTGTATAATAACTGAAACTCTGCACACCTTTCAAGAACATGTGCAGCATGTGAGGACCACACCCAGCTCTTCAAACCACACCCAGCTCTGCACACCTTCCAAGAACATGTGCAGCATGTGAGGACCACACCCAGCCCTTCAAACCACACCCAGCCCTGTCTATAAAAGGCATCCCCCGAGCCTCACCCAGTGCTTGTGCTCGTCTACCTCCCGCTTACCTGAGAACAGATCCCTTGGCGCTGGCACTCCTGCTCTTTACAGACTTTCATTGACTTCAATGGGCGCAGCTTCTGGCTCTTCCTTCTTCCGGTTTCCGGTTCCTCCTTGCTTCAGCCTCTCTCCTATGAGTAACCTGCAAAAGAGAAAGAAGACAAGGTTAGACTGATCAGTATCTCTTGCCAGCAACAAGTAAGTGCAAAACCTTTTATTACCTGAAAGAACTTTGACAACAATTTCTGGATTCGTGTACAGAACTTTGTGAAGCAAACATTGTTTTTTCTCATGGAACTTTTAAGAATCGAACAGTGGAAACCATTAACAGCAAGACAAACAGTAAATCAAGGACTTGCACAAATTACATGCTGTATTTTGATGTAAAAGTACAGTATTTGTTTTATAAAAGATTCTGGAAATATGGGAAAAGTGAGTCTGCTATTGGGAATTTAGGCTTTAGTTATATTATGATGAATGTTTGATATTGGTAATTCTGATAACGGTATTTGTTTAATGTTTTAGAAGCTTTACAGTAATAGAAAACACATCCCAGAGCAGTAACACATTCCAAACCTGGAAACTAGAGACCAGGATCCAAGAGGTACTTTTAGAAGAGAATTTCTAATAAATAAAGGGATAGTCAGGAACCCATTTAGGAATAGGTTGCACTTATCTGTTCTTTGTTTATGTTTCATTAGGCACCAGTTTCTACAGAAGTCAGAAAGGGCCGCAGATTTGTGCAGCACTTCAACAGTGGAAACGCAAGGACGGTGTTGTCTCTCTTTTTTATTTTATCCACTTCCCCCCTTCCCTTGAGCTTCTGTTCTTAGTGCACTGTTTTAAAAACTAGTGTGCTGGAACAAGCAGTTTCAGGGTGGGGTCGGATTGTCTTCAACCTCCATCAGAACTGAACAAGAACTCAGGTGAGCTGGGCTTTGACAGAAGCACAAGCCGTAAAAAATTTCCGTTCTGGTGGACGATGAATACCGGGGAAGAAATAGAGGGCATTGACGTCACGGATATGGCGCAGGCCCTAAATGAGGACTTGGCTCATAATGAATCAGTGTCTGGCATCTTGCAACATATGCAAGAGGAAATAGAGAGATTAAAGATGGAGAATACCTCTTTAAAACAGGATTTAAGCAGGTATAAATTTAGGGGATCTCAGTGGAACACAGCTTCTACGACTTTGTTTAAAACCTCCTCAGAGACAGGGGCGCCATCAAAACATACAACTTTGCCTTCCCCAGTTGAGGTTACTGTTAATGTTCCTAATGTTGTGCCCTTAGCAGCACCTGAACGTTTTCATGGAGATAGTAACAAATTCCATGTTTTTATCAATCAATGTCAATTACACTTCATTTGTAAGCCACAACAGTTCCCTACTGATGATACGAAAGTGGCATTCGTCTTGTCTTATTTGGGTGGCACAGCAGCCAATTGGTCAATTCCTTTCGTGGATAGAGATGATCCCATCCTCCATAATTGGAATCAATTTAAACGTACCATGACCAGCCTTTTTGCAAAACACACTTTCATGCAGGCATGTGATAATGAGCTTTTAAATCTTAAACAAGGCAACAAGGATTTATTGACCTATCTCACTAGTTTTAATCGTTTACTCACCGAGACACAGTGGCCAGAAGAAAAGCGTGTCTCCCTTTTTTATAAAGGTTTGAGAGACGAGTTAAAAGACGCACTAGCTCATATCGTTGATTTGCCAAAAGACTATTCGGACTTTGTAGATTTAGTTGTGAAATTAGAACATAGACTAGGAGAAAGAAAGGGAGATAAATACAAACTGGAATCACGGTTAACTTTTATTAGACACGAGAAGAAAGACACAGATAATAAACTCCCTGAACCAGAGCCTATGCAAATAGGGACACTCAGAGGTCCACTCACATCAGAGGAAAAAGAAAGAAGGAGAAAATTTCTATTATGTTTATATTGTGGCAGGGCAGGTCACTTTGCCAGAGAATGTCCAGTAAAGCCTAAAACTCCACGAAAGGGTGCTGTTTCCTCCACCTCCTCAACTGAATCGGGAAACGATTAAGCTCGACAAGGGGAGATGTTACTTGTTCGAGAAAACATCTTAATCAAACCTCTAATGCTGCAGCCTTCAGGGTACCGCACATACCTAGACATTTCATAATTCAGGTCGTTTTAATTGTTACTACCCAAGAGAGGCATTCTCTCCCTGTCCTACTGGACTAAGGCGCGACAGGAAATTTTGTGGATAATAAGTTAGCTGAAATCTTAGGACTTCTTATGTGCCTAAAGCCTTGTCCAGAAGCAGTATGTGCAGTGGATGGGTCAGAATTGACCTCTGGATTAATCACAAAACAAACAAGTCCACTTGTTATGGTCTGTCAGAACGGGCACACAGAGGTGATTAGCTTTGATCTGATAGATACTCCTAATTTTGGTTTGATTCTCGGGGTACCCTGGTTAACAACTCATAACCCAAAAATTGATTGGGTGAATAGAACTGTTACTTTGGATTCCTCTTTCTGTAGAACCAATTGCTATCAAGAAGCAGGTACAGAACAGAGCACAGTATTACACTGTGCTAGTGTTACACAAGATGAACCAAGTCTCCCTCCTGAATATTCTGACTTTAAAGACGTCTTTGATCCAGTAAAGGCTAGTGTGCTGCCCCCACATCGGTCTTATGACTGCCGTATAGATCTTATCCCAGGGGCCCCTTTACCTAATAACAGAGTATATGCTTTGACTGACGAAGAAACCAAATACTTAAGAACCTACCTAGATGACCTACTACAGTCTGGGTTCATCCGTCATTCCACATCTCCGGTGTCATCTCCACTCTTTTTTATCCCGAAGCCGGATAAATCCCTGCGCGCGTGTATCGATTATAGAGGACTAAATAAGGCTACAATAAAGAATAAATATCCTCTTCCTCTAATACCTGTGTTGTTGGATCAATTAAGACATTCTACTGTATACACTAAACTAGATCTGCGGGGAGCTTACCACCTGGTCCGAGTAAAAGAGGGGGATGAGTGGAAGACAGCTTTCAAGACAAAGTTTGGTTTATTTGAGTACACAGTAATGCCCTTTGGGTTATGTAATGCCCCTGCGGCCTTTCAGTTCTTTATAAATGAGGTCCTACACGAATTCCTGGACGTTTGTGTCATAGTATACATAGACGACATCCTCATTTACTCTAAGAACTCAGAAGAACATACCCAACATGTTCGTGCAGTATTATCAAAGTTAAAAGAAAATCATCTTTTTGCTAAGTTAGAAAAGTGTACTTTTAATGTCAACAAAGTGGACTTTTTAGGATACTGCCTGTCACCTCAAGGAATAACTATGGATGTAAAGAAAATCAGTGCTATTGCTGATTGGCCAGAACCATCCTCTGTAAAAGATATTCAGAAATTTCTGGGTTTCGCCAATTTTTATAGGAGGTTTATTGCACATTTTGCAGACATTGCGGCCCCAATAACTACCTTGTTGCGGAAAGGGCAACGATTTCTTTGGACTGATGAGGCGGCACACGCCTTTCAACTCCTAAAACAAAAGTTCACTTCAGCCCCAATTCTGAAACATCCTGATCCTGACTTGCCCTTTTTTGTTGAAGCGGATGCTTCACAAGTAGCTTTAGGAGGAGTTCTCTCTCAACGAGATGCAGTAGATGGCCAGTTACATCCTATAGCCTTCTATTCTAAAAAGTTATTGCCAGCTGAACAAAATTACACTGTGGCTGAAAGGGAACTACTAGCTATCAAAGTAGCCTTTTCAGAATGGAGGCACTATTTAATGGGAGCCAAGTACCCAGTTACAATCTTTTCTGACCATAAGAACCTACAGTTTTTTGGATCACTTAAAGCACTAACACCACGTCAGATGCGCTGGTTAATTTTTTTTAGCACATTTGACTTTGTTATAACCTATAGACCAGGTGCACAACAAATTCAATCTGATGTGTTATCTAGATACGGACATACCTCAGACATGAAACAAGATAAAATAGGAGAACCCATTATTCCTCCCCAAAAGTTGTTGGCACCAGTACAACAGAAGGATTTCATCACAGATCTATATAATGCACACATGCAAATAGCACCTCAGGATTGGTTAAAGGATTCCCATAACACAATACAACGAGGTTTATTGTATCACGACAACATGCTGTTAGTGCCCACCTCTGAATTACAAACACAGGTGATAATTTGGCATCACGCCTGACCGTTGGCAGGTCATCCTGGTTGGGTAAAAACCCTGGAAAATGTGCAAAAACACTTTTGGTGGGACACTATAAGAAAGGACATTAAGCAATTTGTCACTACCTGTCCAATTTGTGCAAGACATAAATCTTCTCATAAGGCTCCTGACGGCTTGTTAATACCAATGCCAACACCCAAACAACCTTGGCACACTGTGAGCGTAGACTTTATTGTAGGTTTACCACCTGTAAAATCCTTCACAACAGTGTTGGTTATAGTGGATTTTTTATCTAAAATGGCACATTTTGTACCATTACGGAAATTACCCACGGCAGCAGAATTTGCCGATATTTTTATAAGGGAAATTGTGCGTTTACATGGTTTGCCAAGCAAAGTGGTGTCAGACCGAGGGAGCCAGTTCAACTCCAGATTTTGGAAAAAATTATGTGAAAAACTGAAAATAGATGTGGCCTTATCCACTGCTTTCCACCCAGAGACAGATGGACAGACTGAACGACTGAACCAAACCTTACTTCAAACGCTACGTTGTTTATTGGCTGATTATTCTAGTGAATGGTTGGAAGCTCTCCCTGTAGCAGAGTTTGTTTATAATAATGCTGAGCATTCAGCTCTACTTTGCTCACCATTCTATTTCTTGCAGGGGTATCATCCAAGAGCTATACCCATTTTGTTAGAAGATTCCCTGTTGCCTACAGTAACGGATAGACTAACGAGGTTAGGTGACATACAAGACAAAGCCAGGAAACATTTATTAAAGTACAAGGAAAGCATGAAAAGACAAGCATACAAACACAGGTCTGAGGCCCCAATGTATTAAATTGGTGACAAGGTATGGCTCTCCACAAAGAACCTAAACATAGAGGGATCCCGAAAGCTGCAACAACGTTTCATTGGACCCTTTAGTATAACTGCCATAGTAAACCCGGTAACAGTAAAATTAGATTTACCAAAAGAATATCCAGTACATACTACATTCCATGTGTCCTTGCTTAAGCCGTACAACTCAAAAACCCGACCTGAACCACCACCTCCACCCATACCAATTAAGGGAAATCTGGAATATGAAGTGAAAAGCATAAAAGACTCAAAAAGAATTAGTGGACGTCTGTTTTATTTAGTAGAATGGAAAGGATATGATGAATCTGAGAATTCATGGGAACCAGCATCATATGTACATGCCCCACAGCTGATTAGACGGTTTTATTTAACAAATCCAGGAAAACCCCGTCCTGTAGGAGGGCCTTTGAGGGGGGCAACTGTTAGGGTTTGTACACAGCAAAGAGCATGTCCCCTCTCACTGCACTAGTGGGTTCTGTAATAGCCCCCTTTTAAACTTACTATTGAAAGCCTTTCTTGTTATCTCACCTCCCCCCCCCTAGGCTTCTGTGTATGTTGTTTAATGTGCTGTTTTGTTTACACATTGGGCCTTGCTTTTACCAAGGCTTCTTTAAAATACTCCTCCCTAGGCCATGTGTTAATCCAACTCATTTGTATAATAACTGAAACTCTGCACACCTTTCAAGAACATGTGCAGCATGTGAGGACCACACCCAGCTCTTCAAACCACACCCAGCTCTGCACACCTTCCAAGAACATGTGCAGCATGTGAGGACCACACCCAGCCCTTCAAACCACACCCAGCCCTGTCTCTAAAAGGCATCCCCCGAGCCTCACCCAGTGCTTGTGCTCGTCTACCTCCCGCTTACCTGAGAACAGATCCCTCGGCGCTGGCACTCCTGCTCTTTACAGACTTTCATTGACTTCAATGGGCGCAGCTTCTGGCTCTTCCATCTTCCGGTTTCCGGTTCCTCCTTGCTTCAGCCTCTCTCCTATGAGTAACCTGCAAAAGAGAAAGAAGACAAGGTTAGACTGATCAGTATCTCTTGCCAGCAACAAGTAAGTGCAAAACCTTTTATTACCTGAAAGAACTTTGACAACAATTTCTGGATTCGTGTACAGAACTTTGTAAAGCAAACATTGTTTTTTCTCATGGAACTTTTAAGAATCGAACAGTGGAAACCATTAACAGCAAGGCAAACAGTAAATCAAGGACTTGCACAAATTACATGCTGTATTTTGATGTAAAAGTACAGTATTTGTTTTATAAAAGATTCTGGAAATATGGGAAAAGTGAGTCTGCTATTGGGAATTTAGGCTTTAGTTATATTATGATGAATGTTTGATATTGGTAATTCTGATAACGGTATTTGTTTAATGTTTTAGAAGCTTTACAGTAATAGAAAACACATCCCAGAGCAGTAACACATTCCAAACCTGGAAACTAGAGACCAGGATCCAAGAGGTACTTTTAGAAGAGAATTTCTAATAAATAAAGGGATAGTCAGGAACCCATTTAGGAATAGGTTGCACTTATCTGTTCTTTGTTTATGTTTCATTAGGCACCAGTTTCTACAGAAGTCAGAGAGGGCCGCAGATTTGTGCAGCACTTCAACAGTGGAAACGCAAGGACGGTGTTGTCTCTCTTTTTTATTTTATCCACTTCCCCCCTTCCCTTGAGCTTCTGTTCTTAGTGCACTGTTTTAAAAACTAGTGTGCTGGAACAAGCAGTTTCAGGGTGGGGTCCGATTGTCTTCAACCTCCATCAGAACTGAACAAGAACTCAGGTGAATTGGGCTTTGACACATCCACTATCCCCACTATCTCCCCTTCCTCCTCCTCCACCTCCCACCCAGTTACGTCCACACACACCTGCATGCACTACATCAATATCCACTACCAGCATCATCACCACACCAAGCAGAACACACACCTCACTGGCAGACACCTCCACAACATCCATGCACACGTCCCCTGTGTCCTCTCCCATCGTGTTTGTCCTCCTCAAGTACACAAACACAAGCACTCAGACACCCAAAAGCCATCCACCTCACAGCAGCATAGAGCCCATGTACCTGCACCCACATCCAGCAGACAAACACCTCCAACATCCACTCCCTCATCCTCTACTCCCATAACTGTTCCCTCTTCCCCCCAACATCCCTAAAAAGCTTTTCCTTTACCAGATTGACCTCTTCCCTACCCCCCACCCTGTCCTGCACATATGGGCAGGGTAGCAAGGACCCAGCCAAGCACCTCAGCTAAACATTCCACAAGCCCAGTGGTAGCACCACTTACACATGGTGGAAAGGATTCCAGGCCAACAATACTGAAGGGGAAGGAGCCTGCAGCAGCTGCGAAGAAGGGGAAGGAGCTTGCGTCAGCTGCAAAAAAGGTAAGGAGCCTGCACCAGCTGCATAAAAGGTGAAGGAGCCTGCAACAGCAGCAGAGAAGGGGAAGGAGCCAGCACCAGCTGCAGAGAAGGAGAAGGAGCCTGCATCAGCAGACAGAGGGTGGAAGAGCCCAGCCACCAGTGCCAGGAAGGGTAAGGGACCCTCGACCCATGAGCAGGAGAAGAGGAGGCAATGTACGCCAGCGGAAGCTGACAGCCAAACACCGCCACCACCAGCGACTGTCACAGAGCCCCCACTGCCAGTCATGGTTGTGCAGCCATTAGAGAGTGGCAGGGGCTGACCAGGAGCCTTACACAACCACCACCACAGTGCAGCCATCGGAGGGTGCAGGGGATGAGCAGGAGCCTCCCACAAACACCACCACAGTGCAGCCATCAGAGGGTGCAGGGGCTGAGCAGGAGCCTCCCACAACCACCACCACAGTGCTGCCATCGGAGGGTGCAGGGGCTGAGCAGGAGCCGCCCACAACCACATCCATGGTGCAGCCATCGGAGGGTGCAGGGGCTGAGCAGGAGCCTCCCACAACCACTACCACAGTTCGGCCGTCAACACCGGCAGACGCCATATAGTCCAGCCTCTAAGGGCTGCTGTGCGGCCCGCCTCCCACTTGAGAGACTGTGGACTTGCACTCCCCAGTACCAAGCACAGGGCATGTTGCCCCCTCCAGAACCAGTGGGCAAGTCACCCACTTGAGAGACTGTGGCCTTGCACTCCCAAGGACCAAGCACAGGGAATGTTGCCCCCTCCAGAACCAGTGGGGAAGCCACCCACTTGAGAGACTGTGGTCTTGCACTCCCCAGGACCAAGCACAGGGCATGTTGCCCCTCCAGAACGAGTGGGCTTGTTTCCGCATCCGGCTGAGGTGCCACCTGCTCCCCTTGAGGTGCCTGCCTATTTGCCAACTGATGCCCCTGAAGTGTTCTTTCTGGATTGGGGCAGGATTCGAGTGGGGCCATGGACTTTGCCCTGTGGCCATGTGGGCCCTGTGAACTATGGACTGGTGAGGAAGTTGGCTCTGTATGTACTATTTCAAAGTAAGAAATAGCATGCACAGAGTCCAAGGGTTCCCCTTAGAGGTAAGATAGTGGCAAAAAGAGATAATTCTAATGCTCTATTTTGTGGTAGTGTGGTCGAGCAGTAGGCTTATCAGAGGGTATTGTTAAGCATTTATTGTACATACACAGGCTATAAATGAGGAACACACACTCAAAGACAATTCCAGGCCAATAGGTTTTTATATAGAAAAATATATTTTCTTAGTTTATTTTAATAACCACAGGTTCAAGATTTACAAACAATACTTTAAATGAAAGGTATTTCACGTAGGAACTTTAGGAACTTTGAATTAGCAAAATAGCATATACAGTTTTCACACAAATGGCAATAAGCTATTTTAAAACTGGACACAGTGCAATTTTCAAAAGTTCCTGGGGGAGGTAAGTGTTTGTTAGTTTTGCAGGTAAGTGAACCACCTACAGGGTTCAAAGTTGGGTCCAAGGTAGCCCACCGTTGGGGCTTTAGAGCAAACCCAAAGTTACCACAACAGCAGCTCAGGGCCGGTCAGGTGCAGAGGTCAAAGTGGTGCCCAAAACGCATAGGCTTCAATGGAGAAGGGGGTGCCTCGGTTCCAGTCTGCCAGCAGGTAAGTACCTGCGTCTTCGGAGGGCAGACCAGGGGGGTTTTGTAGGGCACCGGGGAGACACAAGTCAGCACAAAAAGTACACCCTCAGCGGCACAGGGGCGGCCGGGTGCAGTGTGCAAACAGGTGTCGGGTTCACAATGTAGTTCAATGGGAGACCCAGGGGTCTCTTCAGCGATGCAGGCAGACAAGGGGGGGGCTCCTCGGGGTAGCCACCACCTGGGCAAGGGAGAGGGCCACCTGGGGGTCGCTCCTGCACTGGAGGTCGGATCTTTCAGGTCCTGGGGGCTGCAGGTGCAGTGTCCTTACCAGGCATCGGGTTCTTAGAAGCAGGCAGTCGCGGTCAGGGGGAACCTCTGGATTCCCTCTGCAGGCGTCGCTGTTGGGGATCGGGGGGTCAACTCTGGCTACTCACGGGCTCGCAGTCGCCGGGGAGTCCTCCCTGTAGTGTTGGTTCTCCACAAGTCGAGCCGGGGGCATCGGGTGCAGAGTGCAAAGTCTCACGCTTCCGCCGGGAAACGTGTGTTCTTTCAAAGTTGCTTCTTTGTTGCAAAGATGCTTCTTCCTTGGAGCTGTCCTCTGGAGTTCTCGGGCCTTTTAGATCCAGGGTAGTCCTCTGAGGCTTCAGAGGTCGCTGGACCCTGTGGAACGCGTCGCTGTAGCAGTTCTTTTGAAGTGGGGAGACAGGCCGGTAGAGCTGGGGCCAAAGCAGTTGGTGTCTCCGTCTTCTCTGCAGGTTTTTCAGCTAAGCAGTCCTTCTTCGTCTTAGGTTGCAGGAATCTATCTTGCTAGGTTCTGGGAGTCCCTAAATGCTCAATTTAGGGGTGTGTTTAGGTCTGGGGGTTAGTAGCCAATGGGTACTAGCCCTGAGGGTGGCTACACCCTCTTTGTGCCTCCTCCCTGAGGGGAGGGGGGCACATCCATAATACTATTGGGGGAATCCTCCATCTGCAAGATGGAGGATTTCTAAAAGTCAGAGTCACCTCAGCTCAGGACACCTTAGGGGCTGTCCTGACTGGCCAGTGACTCCTCCTTGTTTTTCTCATTATCTCCTCCGGCCTTGCCGTCAAAAGTGGGGCCGTGGCCGGAGGGGGCGGGCAACTCCACTAGCTGGAGTGCCCTGGGGTGCTGTAACAAAGGGGGTGAGCCTTTGAGGCTCACCGCCAGGTGTTACAGTTCCTGCAGGGGGAGGTGAGAAGCACCTCCACCCAGTACAGGCTTTGTTAATAGCCACAGAGTGACAAAGGCACTCTCCCCATGTGGCCAGCAACATGTCTGGTGTGTGGCAGGCTGCTAAAACTAGTCAGCCCACACTGGTAGTCGGGTATGGTTTCAGGGGGCATCTCTAAGATGCCCTCTGGGGTGTATTTCACAATACAATGTACACTGGCATCAGTGTGCATTTATTGTGCTGAGAAGTTTGATACCAAACTTCCCAGTTTTCAGTGTAGCCATTATGGTGCTGTGGAGTTCGTGTATGACAGACTCCCAGACCATATACTCTTATGGCAACCCTGCACTTACAATGTCTAAGGTTTTGCTTAGACACTGTAGGGGCATAGTGCTCATGAACCTATGCCCTCACCTATGGTATATTGCACCCTGCCTTAGGGCTGTAAGGCCTGCTAGAGGGGTGACTTATCTATACCTATAGGCAGTGTGAGGTTGGCATGGCACCCTGAGCGGAGTGCCATGTCGACTTAGTCATTTTATACCCACCAGCACAAACAAGCTGGCAAGCACTGTGTCTGTGCTGAGTGAGGGGTCTCCAGGGTGGCATAAGACATGCTGCAGCCCTTAGAGACCTTCCCTGGCATCAGGGCCCCTGGTACCAGGGGTACCAGTTACAAGGGACTTACCTGGATGCCAGGGTGTGCCAATTGTGGAAACAAAGGTACAGGTTAGGGAAAGAACACTGGTGCTGGGGCCTGGTTAGCAGGTCTCAGCACACTTTCAAATCATAACTTGGCATCAGCAAAGGCAAAAAGTCAGGGGGTAACCATGCCAAGGAGGCATTTCCTTACGCAACCCCCCCCCAAATGAAAGAGGATGAGACTAACCTTTCCCAAGAGAGTCTTCATTTTCTAAGTGGAAGAACCTGGAAAGGCCATCTGCATTGGCATGGGCAGTCCCAGGTCTGTGTTCCAATATAAAGTCCATTCCTTGTAGGGAGATGGACCACCTCAACAGTTTTGGATTTTCACCTTTCATTTGCATTAGCCATCTGAGAGGTCTGTGGTCAGTTTGAACTACAAAGTGAGTACCAAAGAGGTATGGTCTCAGCTTCTTCAGGGACCAAACCACAGCAAAAGCCTCCCTCTCAATGGCACTCCAAAGCGGCTCCCTGGGGAGTAACCTCCTGCTAATGAAAGCAACAGGCTGGTCAAGGCCATCATCATTTGTTTGGGACAAAACTGCCCCTATCCCATGTTCAGAGGCATCAGTCTGCACAATGAACTGCCTGGAGTAATCTGGAGCTTTGAGAACTGGTGCTGTGCACATAGCTTGTTTCAGGGTGTCAAAGGCCTGTTGGCATTCTACAGTCCAGTTTATCTTCTTGGGCATTTTCTTGGAGGTAGGTTCTGTGAGGGGTGTCACTATAGATCCATATCCCTTCACAAACCTCCTGTAGTACCCAGTCAAGCCAAGGAATGCCCTGACTTAAGTCTGGGTTTTTGGAGCTGCCCAGTCCAGAATAGTTTGGATCTTGGGCTGGAGTGGCTGAACTTGGCCTCCACCTACAAGGTGTCCCAAGTAAACCACAGTTCCCTGCCCTATCTGACATTTGGATGCCTTGATAGAGAGGCCTGCTGCTTGCAGGGCCTTCAAAACCTTCTTCAGGTGGCCCAGGTGATCCTGCCAGCTGGAGCTAAAGAGAGCAATATCGTCAAGATAAGCTGCACTAAAGGATTCCAAGCCACAAGGACTTGATTCACCAACCTTTGGAAGGTGGCAGGAGCATTCTTTAAACTAAAGGGCATAACAGTAAACTGATAATGCCCATCAGGTGTGGAGAATGCTGTCTTTTCTTTTGCTCCTGGTGCCATTTTGATTTGCCAGTTCCCTGCTGTCAAGTCAAAGGTACTTAAGTATCTGGCAGTACCTAGTTTGTCAATCAATTCATCTGCCCTTGGAATGGGATGGGCATCTGTCTTGGTGACAGAATTAAGTCCTCTGTAGTCCACACAGAACCTCATCTCTCTCTTTCCATCTTTGGTGTGAGGTTTGCGGACTAAGACCACTGGGCTAGCCCAGGGGCTGTCAGAGTGCTCAATGACTCCCAATTCCAGCATCTTGTGGACTTCCACCTTGATGCTTTCCTTAACTTGGTCAGACTGTTTGAAAATGTTGTTTTTGACAGGCATGCTGTCTCCTGTGTCCACATCATGGGTACACAGGTGTGTCTGACCAGGGGTTAGGGAAAAGAGCTCAGCAAACTGTTGCAGGACCTTCCTACAGTCAGATTGCTGTTGGCCAGAGAGGGTGTCTGAATAGATCACTCCATCAACTGAGCCATCTTTAGGGTCTGTGGAGAGGAGATCAGGGAGAGGTTCACTCTCAGCTTCCTGGTCCTCATCTGTTACCATCAACAGATTCACATCTGCCCTGTGGAAGAGTTTGAGGCGGTTCACATGGATCACCCTTTTGGGGGTCCTGCTAGTGCCTAGGTCTACCAGGTAGGTGACCTGACTCTTTCTCTTTAGCACTGGGTGAAGGCCACTCCATCTGTCCTGAAGTGCCCTGGGAGCCACAGGCTCCAGAACCCAGACTTTCTGCCCTGGCTGAAACTCAACCATAGCAGCCTTTTTGTCATACCACATCTTCTGGAGCTGTTGGCTGGCCTCAAGGTTTTTACTTGCTTTTTCCATGTACTCTGCCATCCTTGAACGTAGGCCTAGTACATAGTCCACTAGATCTTGTTTAGGCTCATGAAGAGGTCTCTCCCAGCCTTCTTTTACAAGAGCTAGTGGTCCCCTTACAGTATGGCCAAACAGAAGTTCAAAGGGGGAAATCCCTACTCCCTTCTGAGGCACCTCTCTGTAGGCGAAAAGCAGACATGGCAAGGGGACATCCCATCTCCTTTTGAGTTTTTCAGGGAGCCCCATGATCATGCCTTTCAAAGTATTGTTAAATCTTTCTACAAGACCATTGGTTTGTGGATGGTGTGGTGTGGTGAATTTGTAAGTCACCCCACACTCATTCCACATATGCTTCAGGTATGCTGACATGAAGTTGGTACCCCTGTCAGACACCACCTCCTTAGGAAATCCCACTCTGATCAAAATACCAATGAGTGCTTTGGCTACTGCAGGGGCAGTAGTCGACCTAAGGGGAATTGCTTCAGGGTATCTAGTAGCATGATCCACTACTACTAGTAGGTATTGGTGCCCTGAGGCTGTGGGAGGTTCAAGTGGACCCACTATGTCCACACCCACTCTTTCAAAGGGGACCCCCACCACTGGAAGTGGAATGAGGGGGGCCTTTGGGTGTCCACCTGTCTTACCACTGGCTTGACAGGTGGCACAGGAGACACAAAAGTCCTTGAGCTGCTGGGACATGTTGGGCCAACAGAAGTGGTTGACTAATCTCTCCCACGTCTTGGTCTGTCCCAAATGCCCAGCAAGAGGAATATCATGAGCTAAGTTTAGAATGAACTCCCTAAACTCCTGAGGCACTACCACTCTCCTAGTGGCACCAGGTTTGGGATCTCTTGCCTCAGTGTAAATGAGTCCATCTTCCCAATAGACTCTGGTGGTCATTACAACCCTGGCAGACGGTGTTAAAGTTGCGGTAATACCGCAAACAGGCCGGCGGACAAAAAAAGGGAATTATGACCGTGGCAGAAACAGCCAACAAAGACAGCCACTTTAACACACCGCCCGCCACGGCGGTACAGACAAGCAGTGCGGCGGTCACCGCCAACAGACAGGCGGAAGACAATGTACCGCCCATAGTATCACAACCCGCCAATCCGCCACCTTTTCCGGGGCGGATTCACTGTGGATAAAAACTCGGCGGAAACAGTTTCTGCAATGAGAAAACGCTCACCTGAACACATCCCACGAGGAAGGAGGACTCCATGGATCCGGAATTACAAATCCTACCGGCCCTTGTATTCCTACTCATCTACGAAAAGCAAAGCCGGCGCCGGCGAAGACAACGGTGAGTACTGCACCTACGACATAGGGGAGGGGGGAGGCAAAAGTCCGGGACACACACACGCAACACCCCCACCCCCACCCTCGCATATTCCAACACACACAAATGCATTCACAAACATCACAGTAACAACCCACAACACCCCCGGAAGAATGCAAAGACAAAACTAAATCAGTTCAATCATTGTAATGTTTCAATATACAGTACATGTCTCAAATATATACAGATATATTATAAAATCATTCAAAAGTATATACATTTTAGAAGTAGTGCAGATAAGCACATATCAATGTCCGTGCACCACTAGTCCAAAAATGCATGGGTGAGGCCCACACAAGATACCTGTCCACAAACGGAGAGAACACTGCCGGGGAATCAGAGAGAAATACAACAGGCACCTCAGGGGGAAAGGAAGAGGGGGCACCTCAGCCGGATGAGTGCAAAGCCAGATCCACGACGGGGCTCCATGCCCATTGATGTATCCTGGAGAGTGCAAAGCTACAGTCTCTCAAGTCTCTACAGTGGGTGGGTTGCCCACTGTACCATCCTGGGGAGTGCAAAGCCACAGTCTCTCAAGTCTCTACAGTGGATGGGTTGCCCACTCTAACATCCTGGGGAGTGCAAAGCCACAGTCTCTGAAGTCTCTACAGTGGGTGGGTTGCCCACTGTACCATCCTGGGGAGTGCAAAGCCATAGTCTCTCAAGTCTCTACTGTGGGTGGGCTGCCCACTGTACCATCCTGGGGAGTGCAAAGCCACAGTTTCTCAAGTAGATAACAGCCACCACTGGTTCTGGAGGGGGACTGGTGCCCCAACTGGATTAGTCTCCCCGTGACAGTTCCTGTCCCGTCACTGTCCCAGCTGCACATAGGATAACAATGCTTGATGTGGCGGTCTTTTCCTTCTTCAGCAGTGCATGCCCTGTTCAGTGGTGCTTAGCCATGGCGGTCTCTGGACTCATCAGCGGTGCTTTGCCATGGCGGTCTCTGGACTCATCAGCGGTGCTTTGCCATGGCGGTCTCTGGACTGTTCAGCGGTGCTTTGCCATGGCGGTCTCTGGACTGGTCAGCGGTGCTTTGCCATGGCGGTCTCTGGACTGTTCAGCGGTGCTTAGCCATGGCGGTCTCTGGACTGTTCAGCGGTGCTTTACCATGGCGGTCTCTGGACTGTTCAGCGGTGCTTTGCCATGGCTGTCTCTGGACTGGGCATCGGTGTGTGGCATGACGGTCCCTCATTGCCCAGCGGGGCAGTGGCTGCCGGGGCCCTCCTGGGCACTGACTCTGGCGGTGGTCTCCTGACCAGTGACGATACTTGGGCCCTCCTGGGCAATGACTCCGGCGGTGGTCTCCTGACCAGTGACGATACTTGGGCCCTCCTGGGCACTGACTCCGGCGGTGGTCTCCTGACCAGTGACAATACTTGGGCCCTCCTGTGCACTGACTCCGGCGGTGGTCTCCTGACCAGTGACGATACTTGGGCCCTCCTGGGCACTGATCCCGGCGGTGGCGGTGGTCTCCTGACCAGTGATGATACTTGGGCCCTCCTGGACATTGACTCCGGCGGTGGCGGTGGTCTCCTGACCAGTGACGATACTTGGGCCCTCATGGGCACGGACTCCGGCAGTGGCGGTGGTCTCCTGACCAGTGACGATACTGTACTGGAGGCTTTTTGGCTGAGGCGCTACGACGGGACTGATGAATTGGAGGGGGGGTGGGGGCAAAAAGGTCAACTTTGCAGAGGGACAGTTTCTGACGAACACTGGGATGGGTAGTTGGAGGGGGTCTGGGAGTGGAGGAAGAGGAGGTGGTTGTAGGAGGTGTCACTTTAGGTGTTTTGGGTGCAGGTGCAGGTACTGGAGGCTGTCGTGAGGTGGATGGATGTTGGGTGTGTGGGTGCCCGCGTTTGTGTACTTTGGGAGGGGGCGTCACAGGCACACTGGGAGAGGACACAGGGGACGTGTAAATGGGAGTGGAGGTGGTGAGTGCAGGTGAGCGGGGTGTGGTGCTGGGTGTTCTGGTGCAAGTCCTGGTGCCTGTAGATGTAGTGCATGAGAGTGTATATGAAACTGGGAGGGAGGAGGGAGACGACGAGGAGGGGCACACAGTGGAGGCAGTGGATGTTGGTGTGTCTGCATGTGTGTGATGCTTGCGTGAGTGCCTGTGGGTTGTGTGGTGCCTATGTTTGCCTGAGCTACTTTTGTGTGTTGAGGTGTGTGCATGCTGGTCTGATGGTGTGCTTGGGATAGGCTGGGGTACAGGGGATTGGGTCTGGGTGGAGGAAGTTGGAGGGGGAGGCTAGACACAGGGACAATGGCTGCCATCAGTGCTGAGGCCAGAGATTGCAGGGTTCGCTGAAGGACAGTCTGACCAGAATGAATGTCCTCCAGGAATGCATTACCGTGTTGCAACTCCCTTTCTACACCCTGGATGGCACTCACAATGGTAGACTGCCCAACAGTGAGTGACCTGAGGAGGTCAATGGCCTCCTCACTGAGGGCAGCAGGGGTACAGGGGCAGGGCCTGAGGTGCCTGGGGCGAAGGTGATGCCCACCCTCCTGGGTGAGCGGGCACGGGCGAACGCTGAGGGGCTGCTGGGAGGGCGGTGCTTGTAGGGGAGGTGACGGCTGTACCTGTAGAAGTGGGGCGCACAGATGGTGCCGCCACCACAAGGGAGCTCCCATCGGCGGACGAGTCCGTGTCGCTGGTTGGTGATCCGGTGGCTGACGTGAAGCTCCCCTCGCCCTCCGTCCCGCTGGTGCATTCTGAGTCTGTGGTGTGGCCCTCCATGGCCATGTGGGATGCAGCTCCCTCGTGCTCCGGTGCCACTGTACCTCCGCCTGATGATGCTGATGCACAAAAGAACAGGGAGAGCACAAGAAGGGGGGGAGACAGAAGAAAGACAGGTTGAGTGCATGGCATACCGCTACCGTTGGCGGACAATACAGACACAGCTGCCCCCTGGACTACGCCTGGGATCTAACCTACATGGCTATGATGGACATCTGCACACATGGATGCCACAGGGGCATGTATACCTGTACTTGGCACTCTACTGCGGTGGGGTAGAGTGCCACATGGCCTGCATTACAGAGGGGCCTAGCCTACGTATTTCTGCCTGGCCTAGGTACACCCACAGGCCTCCTCACCCACCCAGACCCCTCCACTACGCGCAAAGTCCGCAGAATGAGAGTGTACTCACCCCCTTGTGTCTGCTGTGATGCCCTCAAGCGCCCATCCAACTCAGGGTAGGCCACCGCCAGGATCCGGAACATCAGGGGGGTCAGCTGAGCCTCCGCCGTCTTCTTGCTCCAGTGGCGAATGTCCTCCCATCTTTTCCGCCAGTGGGTACCCCGTCTCTGGTGGACCCCCAGGGTCCGGACATCCTTGGCGATGGCACGCCAAATGTCCTTCTTCTTGTGGGCGCTGACCTACATGACATGCACAAGGGAAGAAGAGGAGTCATTACCAACTGCACCGTCGATGTGAGTGTCCCCCCTCCCTACCCTAGCCATGTGGCACATTCATTCACATGCATTAATGTTCCCTGTACTCTGCCCCCTTCCCTCTTACATCCAGCCCTCTCCACTGAGGCCTAGCCCATACAACGTGCTCCCAGTGTACTAACCTGTTGGTCTGGAGGACCGTAGAGTAGCGTGTACTGGGGAGGACCCCGTCTACTAGTTTCTCCAACTCCTGAGCAGTGAAGGCAGGGGCCCTTTCCCCAGATGCAGCAGCCATCGTCGCTTCCAGACCGAGGTCACAGTAGCACTTGCAGTGTAGGTCCTCTCCTGTCGAAGATCAGGTATCTAGTGGTTGAACTGATAGAAAATGGCAGTGACGTCAGCAGTGGTGACGTCCGCGGCGGTGCGTATCATCACCGCCGGCGCACTTCCTCATTGGCTCCTGGGACCCATAGGGTCCAATGTTAACCAATGCAGCATTACGCTGCGGTCTACGACCTCCTACCGCGACAGTGTGCAACGCCAATTCAGTTACCCCACAATCCCATTGTCCCAGTTTAGAGGTCAGGCAGCCGCCATTTCAGGGGCCCACATGGCTTCATTTACTTCTGCGTCACACATAGCTAGGCCTACACTCAACACACATACAGGAAGGGTTTTGTGTTTGGTGTCGTGTTCTGTGTAACTGTGGGTACATACCTGGAAAAAAGTTGACTCTGTGGTCGCTGTTGTCCTTCCTAGGCACTGTAATTTGGGACAATTGAGAAGATGGCGGAATCCTCCGGTGTACCGACCGCTGGTGGACCTGTTGACAATGGAGGAGCGACATTTAATCGTCACCTACAGGTTTGACCGTGCCACTATCCAGGAACTATGTACCCAGTTGAAGCCAGACCTGATGTCACCAATCCGCCATCCCACTGGAATCCCCCCTGACGTGCAGGTGCTGTCAGTACTCCATTTCCTTGCAAGTGGATCTTTTCAGACAACAGTGGCCATGGCATCAGGGATGTCCCAGCCCATGTTTTCCAACGTGCTGTCCAGAGTGTTGTCTGCCCTGCTGAAACACGTAAGGAGATACATCATTTTCCCTGAGGTGGAAGATTTGGCTACAGTGAAAGGTGACTTCTATGCCCTTGGACATATCCCCAACATCATAGGTGCCATTGATGGGACCCATGTAACTCTGGTCCCCTCCTACAGGAGTGAACAGGTGTACAGGAACCGGAAGAGTTATCATTCCATGAATGTACAGATGGTATGTTTGGCATACCAGTACATCTCCCAGGTTAATGCTATGTTCCCTGGCTCAGTGCATGACGCCTACATCCTGCGGAATAGCAGCATCCCTGATATGATGGGTCAACTCCAGAGGCACCGTGTGTGGCTATTAGTGGACTCTGGTTACCCCAACCTGTCCTGGCTATTGACCCCAGTGAGGAATCCCAGGACCAGGACAGAGGAACGCTACAATGAGGCCCATGGGCGGACTAGTAGGGTGATCGAACGCACCTTCGGCCTCCTGAAGGCCAGGTTCAGGTGCCTCCATATGAAAGGTGGTTCCCTATTCTACTCACCGAAGAAGGTGTGCCAGATCATCATCGCCTGCTCGATGCTTCACAATCTTGCTTTGCGACGCCAGGTGCCTTTTCTGCAGGAGGATGGTCCAGATGACGGTGTTATGGCACCTGTGGAGCCTGTGGAGCCTGTGGACAGTGATGAGGAGGAAGCTGAGGAAGAAGACAACGACAACAGGGAGTTAGTCATATAGCAATATTTCCAGTGACACACAGGTGAGAGCATTTTCATTTTTACCATTACATTCACTGTCACACGTCTTCCTCTATCCTGTGTGTAATTTCATTGCATTATTTGGTAACTGAGTTGTTCCTTTACATTACGGTTTCACAGGTGTGCTTACCAACGTGTGTCATCTGCATGCATCCTTCAAGGACTTGTGATGTGTGACATAGGTATGTTGCCTTTACAACTAGAAACGCATTTTGACACTGTCATTGATAATACATTTTACCAAATCATAGACTGACTCAACATAGTTTTGTGGTTCAAGGGTGTTTATTTAAGTGCTCGGAAATAGAGGGGGGTTGTAAAATGGTTATGGGTGATGGTGGAGGAATGTCCATGGCAGAGTCCAGTCTATTAGTCTCACAGGTGCACTGCCCATATGGGTATAGGAAGTGGAGCTGGGGCAGTTTAAGTGTGGACAAGGTAACAAAGTGGGACAGTGGGTTGACAATCAGGGTGGTCTCATTTCCTGGCGGGGGTCTTGCCATCTTGCTCTGTCCTGTTCCTGGATCTCAGGGACCGCTTGGGTGGTGGTTCTCCATCTGCAGGGGGTGGAGTGCTGGTGTGGTGGTCCTGTGGCGGGGCATCCTGTCAACTAGCGCCGGCGGAGGTGGTGGGCAGTTCATCGTCCTGGCTAGTGTCAGGGGCCCCTTGGAGTGCCACAGTGTCCCTCATGGTCTGCTGTATGTCCTTCAGCACCCCTATGATGGTGCCCAAGGCGGAGCTGATGGTCCTGAGCTCCTCCCTGAACCCCAAATACTGTTCCTCCTGCAGGCGCTGGGTCTCCAGAAACTTGACCAGGACCGTCGCCATCGTCTCCTGGGAGTGGTGGTATGCTCCCATGATGGAGGAGAGGGCCTCGTGGAGAGTGGGTTCCCTTGGCCTGTCCGCCCCCTGTCGCACAGCAGCCCTCCCAGTTCCCCTGTGTTCCTGTGCCTCCGTCCCCTGGACAGTGTGCCCACTACCACTGCCCCCAGGTCCCTGTTGTTGTTGGGGTGGTGGGTTAGCCTGGGTTCCCTGTGGTGGTGGACACACAGCTGATTGACCTGTCCTGGGTACGGAGGTTTGGGCCCGCTGGGTGGGTGCTGTGCTGGTGTTACCAGAGGGTGGAAGGTCAGTGTTGGGCTGTGCCTGTGCAAGGGGAACCTACTGTCTAGGGGCCCACGATGGTCCGGGCTGGTCATCTGGATCCAGTAGGGCAGAGCTGCTATCATCACTGTAGGCCTCTTCTGTGGGTGGAGTGGAGTTGTCTGGACCCTCCGGTGTGGTGACGGTCCTTCGTGATACTGCAGGGGCATAAGAGCATGATTATTGCATGTGTGTGTGTCATGGTGTGCAATGGGTGGGTGTGCGTGTACCCCAGTGCAAGCATTCGTGTGTGGGGGCTTGTGTCATGATGGTTAGGGGGTTGTTATGGGTATGTGCAGTGAACATTCTTTAGTGATGGGTGACCATGCTTAGTTGTGTCATGCAGGGCTTGGTGTTGGGATGTGTGGTTTGTGTTATGAGTAAATTAGTGAGGAGCTGGAGTGATAGGGGAGGGAGTGAGGGTGGGGGTGTGTGATAGCATGCAGGTAGGGTGGGGGATCTGATAGTTAAGATTTGACTTACCAGTGTCCATTCCTCCACCGACTCCTCCGAGGCCCTCAGGATGCATGATGGTCAAGACTTGCTCCTCCCATGTTGTTAGTTGTGGGGGAGGAGGTGAGGGTCCGCCGCAGGTCCGCTGAACCGCAATGTTGTGCCTAGAGACCGCTGAATGCACCTTCCCCCGTAGGTCGTTCCACCTCTTCCTGATGTCCTCCCGATTTCTTGGATGCTGTCCCACAGCGTTGACCCTGTCGACTATTCGGCGCCATAGCTCCATCTTCCTGGCTATGGATGTGTGCTGCACCTGTGAGACAAATAGCTGTGGCTCTACCCGTAGGATTTCCTCCACCATGACCCGGAGCTCCTCCTCAGAAAAGCGGGGGTGTCTTTGGCGTGACATGGGGTGGTGTGTGTGATGTGTGGGGCGGGGTGAGTGTTGATGTGTGTGGTGATGTGTAGTGGTGTGTGGTGTTTTGTGCGTAGATGTTGTGTGGGTGATGGTGTTGTGTGCCTCTGTGTGGTGGGGTTGTCTTTTCTGTGCTCTTTCTCTGGCCTTCGTCAATCAGTTTTGGTTGTAGGGGTTTGTGGGTGATGTGGGTGTGTGTTTTATATTGTGTTGGGTGTGTGAGAGTGTTGTTTGTATGTGTATCAGGTGTGTGTATTTGGAATTGTCCAATGTGGCGGTGTTTTGGAGATGTTTGTGTATTTTGAGCACGGCGGTGTGTACCGCCAATGGAATACCGCGCTTGAAAGACCGCCGCATGGATTCGTGGGTCGTAATAGCATGGGCGTGTTTCTGTTGGCGTGGAGGTGGAGGTTTTGTTTTCGCCAGTTTAACACTGACCTTTGGTGTGGCGGACTTGTGTGGGTGACTGAATTTCGGCGGATTCCGAGATGTGGGTCATAATAGCTGTGGCGGAATTCCGCAGCCACGGCGGTGTATTGGCGGTCTTCTACACGGCGGTAAGCGGCTTTTACCGACAATTTTGTAATGATCCCCTCTATGTGTTCCTGTTATTTTTTCTTTGGACCCTTCAGCAGCTTGCTGCCTAAGGCCTTCAAGAGAGGGACGTGTTTCTTGCCCCTTACACAACTGTTCCCTTGAGGGTCCCCCTGGGCCTAGGAGCTCAACCTGATAAGGTTCTAACTCCATGGGCTCAGTTCTCTCAGAGGGCAGAACTTCTTCCTGAGAAGAGAGGTTCTCTTTCTCTTGTTGTGTGGAAGCTGGTTCCCCAGTCTTCTTTCCTTTTCTCTTGGAGGGTTGGGCCCTTTTTCCAGGCTCCAACACCACTTTTTCACCCTGAGCCTTGCACAGTGCCCTTGTCTTGACACACACCAGTTCAGGGATACCCAGCATGGCTGCATGGGTTTTGAGTTCTACCTCAGCCCATGCTGAGGACTCCAGGTCATTTCCAAGCAAACAGTCTACAGGGATATTTGAGGAGACAACCACCTGTTTCAGGCCATTGACCCCTCCTCACTCTAAAGTTACCATAGCCATGGGATGTACTTTTGTCTGATTGTCAGCGTTGGTGACTGGATAAGTTTGTCCAGCCAGGTATTGACCAGGGGAAACCAGTTTCTCCATCACCATGGTGACACTGGCACCTGTATCCCTCAGGCCTTCTACACTTGTCCCATTAATTAAGAGTTGCTGACTGTTTTTTTGCATATTAGGGGGCCAGGCAACCAGTGTGGCTAAATCCACCCCAACCTCAGAGACTAATATAGCTTCAGTGTGAACCCTGATTTGCTCTGGGCACACTGTTGATCCCACTTGGAGACTGGCCATTCCAGTGTTAGCTGGAGTAGAGTTAGAAGTGGAACCTTTCTTGGGACAGGCCTTGTCTCCAGTTTGGTGTCCTTGCTATTTACAGCTACGACAACAGGCCTTTTTGGGATCAAAGTTTTTACCCTTGTACCCAAAATTGGATTGTGAAGAGGCTCTGGACCCTCCCTCCTGAGCAGGTTTTTGGGGCCCTATAGAAGACTCTTTACTTTTTCCCTTGGATGTCTCAACACTCTTCCCCTGGGGAGTCTTTGTGACCCCTTTCTTTTGGTCACCCCCTGTGGAAGTCTTGGTCACCCTAGTCTTGACCCAATGGTCCATCTTCTTTCACAATTCTTGGGGAGAAATTGGTCCTAGGTCTACCAAATGCTGATGCAGTTTATCATTGAAACAATTACTTAACAGGTATTCTTTCCCAAATAAATTGTACAGCCCATCATAATCATTTACACCACTGCCTTGAATCCAACCATCCAGTGTTTTTACTGAGTAGTCTACAAAATCAACCCAGGTCTGGCTCGAGGATTTTTGAGCCCACCTGAACCTAATTCTATACTCCTCAGTGGAGAATCCAAAGCCCTCAATCAGGGTAGCCTTCATGAGGTCATAGGATTCTGCATCTTTTCCAGAGAGTATGAGGAGTCTATCCCTACACTTTCCAATGAACATTTCCCAAAGGAGAGCACCCCAGTGAGATCTGTTTACTTTTCTGGTTGCACAAGCCCTCTCAAAAGCTGTGAACCATTTGGTGATGTCATCACCATCTTCATATTTAGTTATAATCCCTTTTGGGATTTTCAACATGTCAGGAGAATCTCTGACCCTATTTATGTTGCTGCCACCATTGATGGGACCAAAACCCATCTCTTGTCTTTCCCTTTCCATGGCTAGGAACTGTCTCTCCAAAGCCAATCTTTTGGCCATCTTAGCTAGCAGGAGGTCCTCTTCATTGAGGCTGCCCTCAATGCTTCCAGAGTTGCTGGACACTCCTGTGAGAGAAGCAGCATCTCTGACTATCACTTGTGGAGACAGGGTTTGAGGGACCCTGTTCTCCCTAACTAGGACTGGAGGTGGGAATTCCTCCACATCACTAGCTCCCCCCTCTGGGAATGTGTCATTAGAGGGGTTGTTTTTAGCTATCTCTGCCAAAAGCTCCTGGAGCTTTACTTTGGTAGTGTTTGAACCAGTTTTAATCTTTTTGATTTTGCAGAGAGACCTTAACTCTGACATCCTAAGATGCAGGTAAGGGGTGAGGTTGAGTTCCATCACAATCTCTTCTGCATTAGACATTATCGGGGACATTACAACCCTGGCGGATGGCGGAGAACCGGCGGTAAGACCGCCAACAGGCTGGCGGTCTTACCTTGGTGTATTATGACCATGGCGGTTAACGCCATGGTCAACCGCCGGTTCTCTGGCCCGCCCACCAGGGCGGAGACGACTGCCGGGCTGGAGACCTGGGTCAGTATACCGCTGGCGGTATTTGGACCCAGTGGATTTCCAGTGGTTTCAAACGCCATGAAACCCATGGCGGTAAGCACTATCAGTGCCAGGGAATTCCTTCCCTGGCACTGATAGGGGCCTCCCCCACCCCCCACCCCTACCCCGACTCCCTACCCTACACCCCCCACCACCCCTGCCACCCCCCAAAAGGTGGCAGGGCCCCCCTCTCCACCCCGACCCCCAACATAACATTACTCACACACACCCGACACGCATGCAGGCACCACCAACACACACACGCACACACCACGACATACATGCCTACATCCACACACACAGTCAGACACGCACACCCACATTCAAACATACATGCACACATCCATACAGACATACCCACAGCCATACACGCACTCATTCCCATACACACAACACCCCCGCAAGCATACACGCACGCACGCACACCCTCTACATACGCACACCCCCATGCACGCACACAACACACAACACCCCCCCACCCCCCTCCCCTAACGGACGATCGACGTACCTGGTCCGTCGATCCTCTGGGAGGGGACGGGATCCATGGGGGCAGCTCCACCGACACCACACCGCAGCCAACAGTCATAATACTCCGAGCGGCAAACCACCTGCACAGGCGGTCTTCCCCTCGGCGGTCTTGCAAAAAGACCGCCGAGGTCGTAAAGACCCCCTATGTTTCTAAAAGTTGGAATACTTTTTAAGAATCTAAAACTATCTCTAGAACTTAATTCAAACTTTAACAAAACTTTTAAACTCTAAAAGAAATGCTAACAGGGACTAACACAAGGCCCTAGCACGACTTTTAAGACTTTAGAAAAATAGCTCAAATTTAAAAAATCCGTTTCTAATGACAATTTTTGGAATTTAGTCATGTGATCAGGTATTGGCTGAGTAGTCCAGCAAATGCAAAGTCTTGTACCCCACCGCTGATCCACCAATGTAGGAAGTTGGCTCTGTATGTACTATTTCAAAGTAAGAAATAGCATGCACAGAGTCCAAGGGTTCCCCTTAGAGGTAAGATAGTGGCAAAAAGGGATAATTCTAATGCTCTATTTTGTGGTAGTGTGGTCGAGCAGTAGGCTTATCAGAGGGTAGTGTTAAGCATTTGTTGTACATACACAGGCAATAAATGAGGAACACACACTCAAAGACAATTCCAGGCCAATAGGTTTTTGTATAGAAAAATATCTTTTCTTAGTTTATTTTAAGAACCACAGGTTCAAGATTTACAAACAATACTTTAAATGAAAGGTATTTCACTTAGGAACTTTGAATTATCAAAATAGCATATACAGTTTTCACACAAATGCCAATAAGCTATTTTAAAACTGGACACAGTGCAATTTTCAAAAGTTCCTGGGGGAGGTAAGTGTTTGTTAGTTTTGCAGGTAAGTGAACCACCTACAGGGTTCAAAGTTGGGTCCAAGGTAGCACAGCGTTGGGGGATCAGAGCAACCCCAAAGTTTCCACAACAGCAGCTCAGGGCCGGTCAGGTGCAGAGGTCATAGTGGTGCCCAAAACACATAGGCTTCAATGGAGAAGGGGGTGCCCCGGTTCCAGTCTGCCAGCAGGTAAGTACCCGTGTCATTGGAGGGCAGACCAGGGGGTTTTGTAGGGCACCGGGGGGGAAACAAGTCAGCACAAAAAGTACACCCTCAGCGGCACGGGGGCGGCCGGGTGCAGTGTGCAAACAGGCGTCGGGTTCGCAATGTGGTTGACCCAGGGGTCTCTTCAGCGATGCAGGCAGGCAAGGGGGGGCTCCTCGGGGTAGCCACCACCTTGGCAAGGGAGAGGGCCACCTGCACTGGAGGTCGGATCCTTCAGGTCCTGGGGGCTGCGGGTGCAGTGTCCTTACCAGGCGTTGGGTTCTTAGAAGCAGGCAGTCGCGGTCAGGGGGAGATTCTGGATTCCCTCTCCAGGCGTCGTTGTGGGGGTTCAGGGGGGTCAACTCTGGCTACTCACGGGCTCGCAGTCACCGGGGAGTCCTCCCTGTAGTGTTGGTTCTCCACAAGTCGAGCAGGGGGCGTCGGGTGCAGAGTGCAAAGTCTCACACTTCTGCCGGGAAACGTGTGTTCTTTCAAAGTTGCTTCTTTGTTGCAAAGATGCTTCTTCCTTGGAGCAGAGCCGCTGTCCTCGGGAGTTCTTGGTCCTTTTAGATGCAGGGTAGTCCTCTGAGGCTTCAGAGGTCGCTGGACCCAGTGGAACGCGTCGCTGTAGCAGTTCTTTTGAAGTGGGGAGACAGGCGGTAGAGCTGGGGCCAAAGCAGTTGATATCTCCGTCTTCTCTGCAGGTTTTTCAGCTCAGCAGTCCTTCTTCGTCTTAGGTTGCAGGAATCTATCTTGCTAGGTTCTAGGAGCCCCTAAATACTCAGTTTAGGGGAGTTTTTAGGTCTGGGGGGTTAGTAGCCAATGGCTACTAGCCCTGAGGGTGGCTACACCCTCTTTGTGCCTCCTCCCTGAGGGGAGGGGGGCACATCCCTAATACTATTGGGGGAATCCTCCATCTGCAAGATGGAGGATTTCTAAAAGTCAGAGTCACCTCAGCTCAGGACACCTTAGGGGCTGTCCTGACTGGCCAGTGACTCCTCCTTGTTTTTCTCATTATCTCCTCCGGCCTTGCCGCCAAAAGTGGGGCCGTGGCCGGAGGGGGCGGGCAACTCCACTAGCTGGAGTGCCCTGGGGTGCTGTAACAAAGGGGGTGAGCCTTTGAGGCTCACCGCCAGGTGTTACAGTTCCTGCAAGGGGAGGTGAGAAGCACCTCCACCCAGTACAGGCTTTGTTAATAGCCACAGAGTGACAAAGGCACTCTGCCCATGTGGCCAGCAACATGTCTGGTGTGTGGCAGGCTGCTAAAACTAGTCAGCCCACACTGGTAGTCGGGTATGGTTTCAGGGGGTATCTCTAAGATGCCCTCTGGGGTGTATTTCACAATAAAATGTACACTGGCATCAGTGTGCATTTATTGTGCTGAGAAGTTTGATACCAAACTTCCCAGTTTTCAGTGTAGCCATTATGGTGCTGTGGAGTTCGTGTACGACAGACTCCCAGACCATATACTCTTATGGCTATCCTGCACTTACAATGTCTAAGGTTTTGCTTAGACACTGTAGGGGCATAGTGCTCATGCACCTATGCCCTCACCTATGGTATAGTGCACCCTGCCTTAGGACTGTAAGGCCAGCTAGAGGAGTGACTTATCTATACCTATAGGCAGTGTGAGGTTGGCATGGCACCCTGAGGGGAGTGCCATGTCGACTTTGTCATTTTATCCCCACCAGCACACACAAGCTGGCAAGCAGTGTGTCTGTGCTGAGTGAGGGGTCTCCAGGGTGGCATAAGACATCCTGCAGCCCTTAGAGACCTTCCCAGGCATCAGGGCCCTTGGTACCAGGGGTACCAGTTACAAGGGACTTACCTGGATGCTAGGGTGTGCCAATTGTGGAAACAAAGGTACAGGTTAGGGAAAGAACACTGGTGCTGGGGCCTGGTTAGCGGCCTCAGCACACTTTTACAATCATTTTTGTAAATTCCTGTTGCCTTTGCATTGTTGTGTATGATGTGTGTATGTGTGTGTGTGTGTGTGTGTCAGGTGTGTGTTGTGCGTGTGTGTGTCACTCTCTTTTCCTCCCGACCTCCCTTGTGTGCTAGGCATCTGTACTCACCATCGTCATCTTCGCTGGTGTGGGTGTTCCAGCTGGAGCATAATGTAGCAGATCATCCGAAAGACTTGCAGTTCGGTTTCCATGGCGGTGTGGTCCTTCCCTGTGTCTCCGAAGGTGAGTCCTTTCTCTTCTGTGATGTGTTTCCGCCAGGCTTTTGATGGCGTTGGTACTGCCCCGGAAAAGGTGTAGGAAGTCAAAATATGGTGGGCTGTACTTTCTCTTCCGCCTGGCTGTAGGTGGCTACCGCCGTGGTGACTGTTGTTTCCGCCCTGGCATTCGGTGTGGTACATTGGCTGTCGGAGATATCACCACCATGGTCATAATTTGGTGGTACCTACGCCAGCCTATTGGTGGTATTACCTCCACTTTATCACCCATCGCCAGGCAATTGGCTAATTGTCTTTATTTCCCGAACAATTCAGCATGTTTTAGCAACAAATATTAGTCCGACATGAGATGTTAAATTTGTTTATTCAGGTTTCCTTTTAATTTTGAGTTTTGGGAAGCATAGTGTATTAGATGAAACACAGTAATGCAAAACAATTTTGTATCTGCCACTATTTTTACAGTGTGTTTGGTGGGTGTATACTACTTGATTGCCAGAATTTTCTAGTTATTAAAAAGAAAAATTTAGTAGAAATGTAATAGGACAGGCAGAAAAATAGCTTGTATAATCCAAACTTCAAATCGTAAAATGAATGTAATTCCTTCTGTTGTTTCTCACATACCAAAAAACAATAGTTACTGGTCTCAGTGATCCCCAAAATGCTTACTTCACAGCTCTGTAAATGTCTTAAGACACAGAAAAGCATTACCTCAGAGATCTCATCTCCTGGGTTCCTTTTTGACACTTTCTAACCTCAACAATATGTGAACTTGAATAGGCTGGGCATTGCTTAGCTTTGTTTTAACGTACAAGTTACTTACCTTTGGTAACAAAATATTTGGTAAAGACATATTCTAGTTGCAGATTCCTTACCTTAGAACCTCCCCCAGGCGTCAGACTGGATCTGGAGATTTTTCTTCCCAGCAATACCCTTGCGCTCGGTAGGTGGCGTCGGTCGACTCTGCGGGCGTCGTTGGTATCGTAGTCACCGTGATGACATTGGGAATAGTACATAGACGCCGCCTCAGCGCAGTGATGTCAGTTCTTTTCTTTCCGTGCCACGAGCTGATCCAGAGAGAGCTACCCTGGTCTCCTTTTGACCGATTTTGACCATTTTGTCGAGTCTTCTAGTGAGCTTTTGGTTCATCAAGGATGTTCCCGAAGACCGGGTTCAAGCCGTGCGAGGACTGTCACCACATGATATTGGTGACGGATCAACATCGGGTTTTTCTATGGTGTCTCGAGCTCGACCACAACCCGAAGTCATGTGCTCTCAGTGCCGGGCCATGCACCCAAAGGCCTTGAGGGAGCATTCCCTCAAGCTCATGGTGGCCCAGCAACTGACTCGGCGAAGGTCCCAGTCTCCCATCACCACTCGTCTTCCTCAAAATTTTCTGGTGCAGGTAAGAAGAAGTCAAAGTGGTCTCATGCCCTTCGACTTCGCCCCGTCGCCTGGCTGACGTGACGCAGGAGAAGCTTCGACGCTCAAGGCCTCTGTCTTCAGAGCCTGCTTCAGGATCCGCTTCACGTTTCCCTGAGTTTTCAGGAGCCGGAGTGACCCCTGCCCAACTTAAGGAATTCTATGAGGCCATGCGCCTCATCTTTGGGCGGACCGACCCCAATACGGCGCCTTCAGGTTCCGCGCCGGCGGCTTCGGCTCTGGCAAATGAGGTCCCCTTTGGATCACCAGCGCCAGTCATACCACTAAGACCTTCCTCTGCGCCGGGTCAATTGTCGACGCTCCCGACGTTGGTAGTGCCCACTATCGATGTCGACCCGATCCTTATCCCCGACTACTCGGAGACGGAGCGGCATCAGCTGATGCCGCCTTTCACTTCGATGGGACCTTTTCACCCCAAGTTGGATTTGGACCCTTTTTCCTATGGGTACAAATTCAGGGAAGGATTGGTAGGGTACCTGGACCCTTATGAATACCAGGATGACCCATCTTTGGACTGGGCACAGGAATTGGATGAAGCCAGTGGACTGGACACTTCTCCAAACGCTGGCATGCTGTATCCTCCTACTGTGGCTACGGCGGAGGGAGCAACTTATGGTATTGTGGTCAGTAGGGCAGCCAAGGTCCTTGGCCTTGAGCTACGTACTGTAGAGGTCAGGTCTAACCTTATGACGGAGGTGCTTCAGCCAGGTGCTTCCACATCTGGGCCCCTTTTACCTTTCAATGAAGCCCTCACCGATGTCCTTTTGGGTACTTGGTCCAAATCCAACACAGGTGCTCCTGTGAATAGGACTATCGCATGCCGCCATCGGCCCGCTCTGAACGACCCTACATTTCTGCCCCAACATCCCACGCTTGAAAGTCTTGTCATCCAGGCTTCCTCTTCTTCAGGCGCATTCCCTTCTGCAGCCCCGGATAGGGAATCAAAAAGGCTGGAACAATTTGGAAAGAAGTTATTTTTTAACTCCAGTCTCGTGCTGCGGTCCGTAAACAATGCATGCTTTTTGGGCCACTATACCCACTCTCTCTGGGATACCGTTGTGCAAGTCCTGCCGCAGATACCAGAGGAGGCCCGGGCTATTGTCTCCCAAGCTGTCAACGATGGGAGATATGTGGCGAAGTTCACAATCCGACGTGGGCTGGACACAACCGACTCTCTGGGCAGATCGGTTGCTTCGATAGTGGTCTTGAAATGTCACGCCTGGTTACGTACTTTAGTTTTTTCTGGGGCTGTCCAACAGTCGCTCATGGACATGTCCTTTGATGGCTCCTGTCTCTTTGGAGACAAAGCAGACTTGGCCTTGGAGAGATTCAAGGATTCCCAGGCTACGGCTCACTCCCTTGGTCTTTCCTCTGCCCCTCACCCCCGCAGTCCATTTTTTGCCCCTTTTGTGGCCACAGAAGGGATGCCCTGTCGTGTACCAGCCCAGCTACCATGCTGCCCATGCCTTTTCAGCCGCTGCGTGTCCGGGGACGCGGAATCCCACGTGGACGTGGGATGGGTAATCAGAGGTCTGCCCAGGCCACCTCTGCCCCCGCTGCAGCCTCCAAACCCTCCTAGTCCGTCCTCTCACTCCCATCCAGTTGGTGGCAGGATTCGCCGTCACCTGCCCCACTGGGAATCCATCACTACGAACAGGTGGGTTTTGAAGATCGTTCGAAAGGGCTACTTTCTGCCTTTCGAATCTGCCCCACCAGCCATGTCTCCATCACTCTGCCTACTCCTGGAGGATCATTTGGCACTTCTCTGCCAGGAAGACGTGGCTCTCTTTGCCAAGGGAGCTATAGAGAAGGTCCCTGTGTCAGAAATAGGTCGTGGTTGTTATTCCTGAAAAAGGATAAAGGCCTACATCCTATCCTAGATCTTCGGATCATAACTACTTCCTCAAGAAGGAGAAATTCAAAATGCTCACCCTGGCTCAGGTTCTGTCTGCCTTAGGCGGGATGGTAGCGTTGGACTTGCAGGATGCCTATTTCCACATCCCCATCCTGCCTGCCCACAGATGTTACCTACGATTCGTGGTAGGTCACGAGCACTATCAATTTATTGTGCTCCCCTTAGGCCTTACCAGCACTCCTCGGGTGTTCACGAAAGTGATGGCGGTTGTTGCAGCTCATCTGCGCAGGTTAGGGATCTCAATCTTTCCCTACCTCGACAACTGGCTGTTGAAGACAGACTCGCCCAAGAAAGTCGTCTCCCACCTTCAGACTACAGTGAACCTCCTGCACATGCTGGGGCTCACTATCAACGTGCCGAAGTCACACCTGACTCCCTCTCAGACGCTCCCTTTCATCAGCGCTGTTCTGGAATGTAGGAGGCTGGCCTGGCTTATAGTGGGTACCTTATGGGACTTACACCTTGTGCCAGGTCCAGTTATCTCTTATTAGTAGATTAGTAATGTTCTAGCAGCTTAGGCTGATAGAGGTAGCGATAGCAGAGCAGCTTAGGCTGAACTAGGAGACATGCAAAGCTCCTACTATACCACTTATAACACTTAGCACTATATCATAAGAAACACAATACTCGGAGTTACCAAAAATAAAGGTACTTTATTTTAGTGACAATATGGCAAAAGTATCTCAGAGGATATACGTCCTTAGGAGGTAAGTAAAATACACAAAATATACACACAAACCAAAATCAGGTAGGTAAACAGTTAGAAAAGTAGTGCAAACACCGTAGGACACAATATAATGCAATAGGAGACAATAGGAATAGGGGCAACACAGCCATATAATCCAAAAGTGGAATGTGAACCACGAATGGACCCCAGGCCTAGTGTAGTGTGTAGAGGGTCATTGGGAGTGTAAGAAACCACTAAGGGTGTCCAAGATACCCCACCCCAAGGCCCTAAAAAGTAGGAGTAAAGTGACCCTACTACCCCAGAAAGACAGTAAAGTCGAGATAGGGGATTCTGCAAAGACAACAACTGACTGCAAAGCACTGAAGACGGATTCCTGGACCTGAGGACCTGCAAAGGAAGGGGACCAAGTCCAAGAGTCACGCAAGTGTCCAGGGGGGCAGGAGCCTACTAAACCCCGGATGAAGGTGCAAAAGGGCTGGCTCTGGGTGGAAGATGCCGAAGAGTCTGCAACAACGGAAGGTGCCAGGAACTTCTCCTCTGGTCAGAAGATGTCCCACGGCGTGCTGGAGGAGGCAGAGTTGTTTCCACGCAGAAAGACCGCAAACAAGCCTTGCTAGCTGCAAGAGTTAGAGTTGAAGATTTTGGGTGCTGCCAAGGACCAGGAAGGACCAGGAGGTCACCCTTTAGAGGAGGAGACAGAGGGGGCGCTCAGCAACACAGAGAGCCCATGCAGAAGCAGGCAGCACCCACAGAAGCACCTGAACAGGCATTCAGAAGATTTGAGCTTGTTGGTCAACTCAGCACAACAAAAGAGGGACCCACGAAGTCGGATTCCAACTCAGCGAGTTGGGCAATGCAGGACAGAGTGCTGGGGACCTGGGCTGGGCTGTGCACAAAGGAAGTCTTGCAAAAGTGCACAGGAGCCCGAGCAGCTTCAGTTCATGCAGTACACAGAATTACTGTCTGGCTTGGGGAGGCAAGGACTTACCTCCACCAAATTTGGACAGAAGGGCCACTGGACTGTCGTGGACACTTGGATCCAGCTCCTGTGTTCCAGGGACCATGCTCATCAAGGTGAGAGGGGACCCAGACGACCGGTGATGCAGAAGTTTGGTGCCTGCGTTGGCAGGGGGAAGATTCCGTCGACCCACAGGAGATTTCTTCTTGGCTTCCAGTGCAGGGTGAAGGCAGACAGCCCTCAGAGCATGCACCACCAGGAAACAGTCGAGAAAGCCAGCGGATGAGGCGCTACAATGTTGCTGGTAGTCTTCTTGCTACTTTGTTGCAGTTTTGCAGGCGTCCTGGAGCAGTCAGCGGTTGATCCTTGGCAGACGTCGAAGAGAGAAGTGCAGAGGAACTCTAGTGAGCTCTTGCATTCGTTATCTGAAGAGAAACCCAGAGGAGAGACCCTAAATAGCCCTCAAAGGAGGAGTGGCTACAGAAAAAGGTAAGCACCTATCAGGAGGGGTCTCTGACTTCACCTGCTGGCACTGGCCACTCAGAGGTATCCATTGTGCCCTCACACCTCTGCATCCAAGATGGCAGAGGTCTGGGACACACTGGAGGAGCTCTGGGCACCTCCCCTTGGGAGGTGGTGGTCAGGTGAGTTGTCACTCCCCTTTCCTTTGTCCAGTTTTACGCAAGAGTAGGGCTGGGGGGATCCCTGAACCGGTGTAGACTGGCTTATGCAAGGAGGGCACCATCTGTGCCCTTCAAAGCATTTCCAGATGCCAGGAGAGGCTACTCCTCCCAGGCCCTTCACACCTATTTTCAAAGGGAGAGGGTGTAACACCCTCTCTCAGAGGAAATCCTTTGTTCTGCCTTCCTGGGACTGGGCTGCCCAGGCCCCAGGGGGGCAGAAACCTGTCTGAGGGTTGGCTGCAGCGGTAGCTGCAGAGAAAACCCCAGAGCATTAGTTTGGCAGTGCCAGGGCTCTATGCTGGAGCCCCGGGGATGCATGGAATTGTCCCCCCCAATACCAGAATGGTATTGGGGTGACAATTCCATGATCCTAGACATGTTACATGGCCATGTTCGGAGTTATTATTGTGACGCTACATATAGGTATTGACCTACATGTAATGTACGCGTGTAATGGTGTCCCCGCACTCACAAAGTCTGGGGAAATTGCCCTGAACATTGTGGGGGCACCTTGGCTAGTGCCAGGGTGCCCTCACACTAAGTAACTTTGCACCTAACCTTCACTAAGTAAGGGTTAGACATATAGGTGACTTATAAGTTACTTAAGTGCAGTGTAAAATGGCTGTGAAATAACGTGGCAGTCCTGTGTAAGAATTGTCTGAGCTCCCTATGGGTGGCAAAATAAATGCTTCAGCCCATAGGGATCTCCTGGAACCCCAATACCCTGGGTACCTAGGTACCATATACTAGGGAATTATAAGGGTGTTCCAGTGTGCCAATCAGAATTGGTAAAATTAGTCACCAGCCTGCAGTGACAATTTTAAAAGCAGAGAGAGCATAAACACTGAAGTTCTGGTTAGCAGAGCCTCAGTGATACAGTTAGGCACCACACAGGGAGCACATATAGGCCACAAACTTATGAGCATTTTGGTCCTGGCTAGCAGGATCCCAGTGACACATATCAAACACACTGACAACGTAGGGCTTTCACTATGAGCACTGGGCTCTGGCTCGCAGGATCCCAGTGAGACAGTAAAAACACACTGACATATACTCACAAACAGGGCAAAAGTGGGGGTGACAAGCCTAGAAAGAGGCTACCTTCCTACATGGACACAGTGCAGTTTTGGGCCTATCCTCCCGAAAAGTGAGTCCAAGATATTCAGTATATGATTCCAATCTTTCAGTCTCTGTCTTAGGTTTTGGTGAGACTGACTCTGGGGCTGCCTAGCCTCATGGTCTCCGGCATTCTGCTAGTGACACATGACAGATGGCATATGCGGGCTCTGCAGTGGGACTTTCACTTCCGGTGGGCTCAGCATAAAGGGAATCTGTCCGACATGGTCCAGATCTAAGAGGGGACTGCGAAAGACCTGCAGTGGTGGCTTTCAAATCTGCATTGGGTCCACGGCAGATTCCTCTCCCTTCCCCAACCAGATCTATCTATAGGGACAGATGCGTCACTTCTGGGTTGGGGCGGCCACATGGGAGAGGCAGAGAACAGAGTCCTTTGGTCTCCGGTGGAGTCTAGGCTCAATATCAATCTTATAGAGCTCTGGGTGACCAGGCTTGCGTTGAAAGCATTTCTTCGCTCTCGCAAAGGGAAAGTAGTGCAGGTGTTCACAGACAATACTACTGCCATGTGGTACTGCAACAAACAGGGTGGAGTCCTGGACCGTTTGTCAGGAGGCACTACGTCTCTGGACATGGCTGGAACATCAGGGCATTACCCTGGTGGTTCAACATCTGGCGGGTTCTCTCAACGCCAGAGTGGACAAACTCAGCCGTCGATGCACAGCCGATCACGAATGGCATCTCCATCCGGAGGTGGCACAAAGTCTCTTTCAGCAGTAGGGAGAGCCTTGGTTAGATCTGTTCATCTCCGCAGAGAACGCGCAATGTCAGCCATTTTTCATGTTGGAGTTTCCAAGGTGGCACTCGCTCGGAGGCGCTTTCGTCTCAAGTGGAACTCCGGCCTCCTTTCCACCTTTCCACCTTTCCACCTTCTCAAGAAGATCAGGAACGACCGGGCCCAAGTCATCTTGGTGGCTCCAGACTAGGCATGGAGAATATGGTATCCAGAGCTATTGAGTATGGCCATTGATCCTCCACTTAGACTGCCTCTTCCGGCAGATCTTCTGTCGCAGCAGCAGGGGACGGTTCTCCACCCAAACCTTTCAAATCTCCACCTTCATGCATGGAGATTGAGCAGCGACAGTTGACAACTTTTGATCTTCCACCCTAAGTCTGTGATGTTATCTTGGCAGCCAGGCATCCCTCCACTAAAACAGTATACCCCTGTCGTTGGCATAAATTTGTGGCATGGGGCGCCAACAAATCTGTTGATCCCCTCTCTGCCCCTCTATCTGAGGTTCTTTTGTTCATTCTTTCTTTGGCCCAGCAGGGCTCTGCTTTGGGCACCCTTAAAGAACATTTATCTGCCATTTCGGCCTTTCTTAGGTTCCCTGATCAACGCTCATTCTTTAAATCTCCTATTGTGAGTAGTTTCCTAAAAGGTCTTACCCATTTATTTCCTCCCACTTCATTTATCATGCCTCAGTGGGACCTCAGTCTTGTCCTCACTTATTTAATGTGTACTCCCTTTGAGCTGATGCACAATCATCCATTATGGCTCCTCACCTTCAAAACTGTCTATCTTGTTGCCATCACCTCTGCTCGCAGGGTGAGTGACATTCAAGCCCTTTCATCCAAACCTCCATACTTGTCTGTGAAACCTGACAAACTGATGTTGCGCACTGAGGCTTCCTTCCTTCTGAACGTGGTTATGCCTTTTCATGTAGGCCAGTCCATCACCCTGCCCACTTTCTACACAGCCTCACATCCTTCCCATGAGGAGGAGAGACTCCACTGTCTGGACCCAAAAAGAGCGTTGGCATTCTATCTTAATCATACTAAAGATTTCCAGGTGGACGATCAACTCTTTGTTGGGTATGTGGGTGCGAAGAAAGGCAAGGTGGTGCAAAAACATACCATCTCTTGATGGGTACTTCTTTGCATCAAGATGTGCTACGCTTTGGCCAAGAAGCAACACTCGGAGGGCTTGCGTGCTCATTCCACCAGAGCAACTGCTGCTTCCACTGAGTTAGCATGTGGAGTTCCTGTCCTGGATATCTGCCAGGCAGCTACGTCGGCATCCCTGTACACATTTGATAAACACTACTGCCTGGACAGTCAGGTCCGTCGGGATGGCTACTTTGATCGTTCGGTCCTGCAGGACATCCTAGTATGATCTTGGTTCGCAGCCCGTCCACTGAAGATGGCATTCCTTGGGTATTTGTTCTAAAGTAAGGAATCTGCAACCAGGAGTCTCTATCTTCGATAACAAAATATCTGATAGAGACATATTCAAGTTGCAGATTCCTTACCAACCCACCCATCCTCCCCACTTGCGAACTGATTTCTAGGGACAGGGATTCCCCGTTCAGGTCCTTAGCTCTGGCTCACCAATCTCAGTGTTCTTGGCAGCTCTGCGCTTTGGCGTGGAAAGTCGTTAAAAGAAACTGACGTCACTGTGCTGAGGTGGCATCTATGTACTACTCCCGATGTAATCACGCCAACTACGATGCCAACGACACCCACGGAGTCGACCACGCCACCTACTGACGCGCAAGGATATTGATCGAAGAAAAATCTCTGGATCCAGTCTGACACCTGGGGGAAATTCTAAGGTAAGGAATCTGCAACTAGAGGTCTCTATGAGATATGTAAACAAAAACAGTCATGGGTGGAGTGCTTGAATTAATCTCAGCCACTATTAAAACTTTGGATTGTTGGGAGCTCCATTGAAAACAATGGAGCGTTCTGGGCTTCTAATGGTTAGTGGAAGTCTAGAGTACTAACATTTCATACTACAAAGCCAGCGTCATCATCGCCCCCCACCTCAGCTCCATCATCAACAGCTCCTTCGAGACAGCTACCTTCCCCGAGAGCTGGAAACGCGCTGATGTCAACGCCCTGTTGAAGAAACCCAAGGCGGACCCAGATGACCCCAAGAACTACCGTCCCATCTTCCTCCTACCATTCCCAGCAAAGGTCATTGAGAAAATCCTGAACAGCCAACTATCCCGCTTCCTGGAAGACAGCAAAGCTCTCGATACCTCCCAATCCGGATTTCAAAAGAACCACAGCACGGAGACCGCTCTCTTTGCTGCCACGGAAGACATGAGGATCATGCTCGGGGAAGGCGAAACCGCAGAGCTCATCCTCCTGGACCTCTCCGCAGCCTTTGACATCGTCTGTCACCACACCCTTTGTACACGCCTCCACAACACCTGGATCTGAGGCAAGGCCCTCGACTGGATCGCTTCATTCCCAGAGAGTCCGCCTACCGCCTTACCTATCAGAACCCTCCGAGGCCATCTGTGGTGTCCCCCAGGGATCGTCCCACAGCCCAATACTTTTCAACGTTCACATGGCTCCTCTTGCCAACGTCGCACGATCCCACCACATCAACATAGTATTGTATGCAGATGACACCCAGCTGATCATCTCCCTTACGAAAGACCCTTCAACCACAAGAAACAACCTCCACAATGGACTTCACGCCATCGCCAACTGGATGGAATCTAGCCACCTCAAGTTAAACACAGACAAAACAGAGATCCTCATCTTTGGCAGCAACCCCTCCACTTGGAACGACTCCTGGTGGCCTACCTCCATAGGAGCCGTACCCACACCCACCACTCAAGCACAAAACCTGGGAATCATCTTTGGCTCAGCACTCAGCATGACTCAACAGGTCAACGCAGTCTCCTCTTCCTGCTACAGCACCCTTCGTATGCTCCACAAGATTTTTAAGTGGATTCCTGTCAAAACCAGAAAGACAGTCACACACGCCCTGGTCAGCAGCTGACTGGACTACGGCAATACACTCTATGCAGGAACCACAGCCAAACTACAAACAAAAATGCAACATATCCAAAACACCTCAGCCCAACTCATCCTCGACATCCCACGTCACGCACCCAAAGCCCTCCACAACACAGGTCCTGACTAACTCAGCGACAGACTCACCTTCCACACTCCCATCTGCCAGCTCCGCTCTGCCAGCCTTGCCCTTGCCTCCGTCCCCCGCATTCGGTCCACCACTGCTGGAGGAAGATCCTTCTCTCACCTGACCGCCAAGACCTGGAACTCCCTACCGCTCCACTTACGCCAGACCCAGGACCTCCTGACTTTCAAGAAACGCCTCAAGACATGGCTTTTCGACCAGTAGCTCCCCCCCACTAGTGCCTTGAGACCCTGACGGGGGAGTAGCGCACTTTATAAATTACTTGATTGATTGATGCTAATGTTTTTGTTCACAGCTGTTGCTGTGAAAAAAAAGCCTCACGATTCCGAGGGGATTTAAATCCCCTCGGGCTTCATGAGGCCTTTGTTTTATTTATTAGAACATTCTGCCCTCTAGTGGTAGAATGTTCCAATAGCCTTATAGCTCTTCATAGCTGGGCTATACAGGCATTTAAGACCAGCTCCCTTGTTAAAGGCCCTTGCCTTTGGCTTGGGCCTTTAACGCTGTAGCAGGCCTTTAATGGCCAGTACAGCCCACTAGAGTAGGATATAAGGCTATAGTAATAACCTGGGACTGCACCCAGCCCATTGTTTTTTACCCACCATTCCACCGAAGATTAGTCCCAGCCATATGCACATCAGTCTTGCTCCTGCTCCAATAGGAACAGTCCAGAGCAAATTACTTGCTTTCTGAACCAGAACATCATAAACCAAAACCTTTTTCAGCCTAGTTGGGACTCATCAGCCTGGTGCAGCTAGGTTCAAGTGGCACATTGAGCATGGGACCCACGTCTGAGCATACTCATCACACTTAGCATGCTACACTGAAGTAAACAAATAAGTGATGGGTGGAATACTTCAATTAATCTCAGCCACTCAGAATTACTTGGGAAAGCTTCAAGGTCCATCATTGTTTTTCTACAATGACACCTCAGATTAGACTCAGCCGTATACAAATCAGTCTTGGTCCTGCTCCAATAGGAACAATCCAACTTGAGCTGGCAAGCTAGGTCATCCCTGAACCTGGAACACAAGAATCCCTACAACTGTTTCGCCTTAGCTGGGGTTCTTCAGCCAGATATAGATTGATTCTCATGGTACAGTGAGTATTGGACCCAAATCTAGGCATACCCATCCACCGAGGACATCACACTGGAATAAACATAACAGTGCTGGTTAGAATGCTTTAATTAATCTCAGCCAATCGATCCTGTCTAATCGTATCCAAAACAAGAGTGGAATGGGGAAAAGGGTGGGTTTTCATCCCGCAATCCGTCAACTCAGAATTGGAGTTTGGACCAACACTTTTTCCTTGGCAGAAAGGCAGATCCAAATCTGCTTAGTGGTAAATGTAGCTGGAGTCCCGCCGTCAGCCACTTTTTCCTATGGCGTCGTTGACAGCGGATGGTATTCCTTGGCGGAGTCGGTGGTACTTGGACAGGATTTCACCTATGGGACTGCCAACATCTAAATCTGGTGGGTGGCCCGCCAAGGCGGAGGCGGGTTTTCAGTCGGAAAACCGATGGTAGAACCGTTACTGCCAACATCAAAATAAGGCCCAAAGAGTGCACACTAGACAACGGGCACAAAAGCCGTAGCAAGCATGCGACCAACACTAGAAGCCCTGCATTGACATCCTTTCAAATTAACTGCACCTTAGACGTCACAATAATGCTGTTATTGCACTGCACACTGGCACCGCAACTTCACTTTTGTCGGTTCACATTTCTACCACTGCACAGACAGCCATTGTCCTGCAGCCAGAACCACACCAATGCTCTGTCATAATCATTATTGCTTTTTTGATGACAATAGTGCTTCATCAGCAGTGGCACTGCATGATATTTTACAGTTATACACTGCCTCCAGTCCTGCAGTGGGTATAATGTTGTCACAGCTACCAATTGTTCAGACATAGGAGACTACAAGACACGTGCAAAAAAACTCACTATGAAACTGACAGAAAAGATTTATCATGCCCATCTTATAAGAAGGGCCAACAAAACAGCCCTGAACAATAACAAAGAACAATTGCTAACAACCTTTTTGAAGGTAAAAACAGAGAAGCTGATTTCTGTTACCACCTTTAGCCCTCTATCTTATGACTTTCAGAAAATCATGAAGAAGAAGGCCTATGCCTAGCAAAACCTATGCACTATTCCAGAAAAGTGAGGAGCATCAAAGATATAGCGATACCTACATGTTGAAAAGACCAATCAGATGACATTGTGGGACCTACCACCACCGGTGGGGCATGCTCCATGTGGGAAATGGAGTGTATGCCCCCTGACAAAGAAGATAAAAGACGTAAATCTCGACCTGAAAACAACATGGAAACTAAAAACTTTAACTGCAATAGTAAGTATGTGGTATATATGGTTAAATGCCCATGTAATCTGATATACATTGGAATGACAAGAAGACGGATATGAACCCGGATTTGTGAACACAGGAGCATTATCAGATGCAGATGGCTTCAACCAGACTGACTAATCACTATATTGAAAAGTGCCATAGTGCAGATGAGATGGAGGGGGTTGTGATTGATAAATTATCACAAACACAGAGGGACATGACTAAACCATTCCTACTTTTTGAATTGATATGGGTGCTCCATGCAGACCTACATGGTCTGGATGATGAGATACCATGGGGTGCCATGAAAAGATGATCATGACAATAGGTTTGCCAGTTTTCAAGTGGACTCCTTGATACCTTTGGTCTGGGTCTAATAATTATTCTCTCAAATATGCTGATATGAATACCACTTTAACGTTCTTGTGCCACATTATTTGTGACTTTTATGCTTAATACTTCCTTCCTACACACCATAGAAGTTTTGTAAGACAGATTAATAGGACTTTCTTGTACTGTGCCCTCTCTGGCCATTTTTAGTTATTTTGTTCCTTACTTTTCTAATTGGTCCTTGTTAGAAATGGGGTTGTCTGTGCTGCTAGGATATGCACCTCAGTCAGGCAGAACCCACTACTCTAATCTCGGTATGTAGATTAGACCCTAAAGATAACCTGTGCTCCTCTGGTGAGGCTAACTAAAGAGGCAATGTCTAAAGTATCTGTGAAATCCCCACCCAAAAACGCAGTAAAAGCACCACAAAAGAGTCTCCACAAAGATTTTTTTTTTAAATAAGTTGATATTTATCTAGTTTGAAGAAGATCAATATGACATACATCAAATTAACTGTGTTAATGATATGCAATTTTAGGAAAACCACTGTCACTACAGTGCTTGTAAAATTACAAATGATTGGATTGCCGCTCCTGCACTATGAAGTTATTTCCAGTCAGTTATCAGTTCAGAAAGGTTGCGGGGCTTCTCCCCAGTGCACGTTTGGCTGTGAGCTCAGGCTGCGGGACAATACAGCCTCCGGTTGCAGTCTGAGTGTGGGGTTCGCGCTGAGATGTTCTGTGAAAGTGGCACTGGATTTCCTCACACTTAAGCCAGAGCTGCACTCTTGGTTAAAAGCAGAAGGGGACCACACTGAGGGTTCTCCTATGGGCGCTGGCTGTCTCCTCCCACTCTGAGCAGTGATACACGCTAGGACTGATGAAGGGCCGTGCAAGTGGAGGGGGTCATCCGCGGGCACAGCAACGGCCACCGATCGGGTCCAGCAGGGTATCTGTGGGGCACAGAGCCAGGAATTATGGTGGGCAGCGTCTCAGCTCTGCTGGGCTTCGGGCAACGCACAACAAGATACGCTGACAGGAACAAGTGCAGAAATTACCGTTGTGGGTTATAAAGTGCGATCCTGCAAATATTCACAATGTCTTGGCAGAAAGGGCAGGACAGGCAAGCCCCTCTGGACACTCTGGGTTCTGGGGAGATGGTCCTTGGGTCCTTGGAGTGCAGGGCAGAGATCAGCAGGCAGCAAGGCAGCGCAACAGGGCAGAACAGCAGTTCCTGGGAACAGTCATGTCTGGCAGAGTGGTGATCCTGGCATACAGCAGTCTTTACTCCAGCAGAGTTTCCTTGATTCCAGAAGTGTACTCCTGGAGTGGGTCAAGAGACACAGCACTTTTACTGACAAGCACCTTTGATGTGAGGGGTGATTACAAAAGAGTTCTTGTGACGTGCACAGCCCTTCCCAACCTCCTTCCCAGTAAGAGCCAACAGTATGCAGAAGGATATAGATGTAGCTGAGTATCCTGTGATGTGGGTGCCTGAATGGAATGCACAAGTGTAGCTGTCACCTAGCCCAAGCCAGATGTGTACTGGACATAGAGTTCGGAGATATGCCCACTTAGCAAAAGTGGCATTTCTAAAGTAGTAATAATAAATCCAGCTTTACCAATAAAGACATTTTATTATTACCATTCCAATAGCACAAAGCATGATGCTGCTACTATTCTCAGATCGGAAACTACAGTTAAACGATTTTATAAGGAATTCCCAATGCTAGCCTTTGAGAGAGGAAGGTATCAAATTAATTGAAAATTACTTTAGGAGTTTTTCATTACTAAGGCATGAAAAACTTAAAGGCACATGTCCTGACTTTTGCTTACATGGCATCCTGTTCTATAAGCTACCTAAGGCCTACATTAGGGGTTGCTTTTATTTAAGGAAAGGGGAGTTCTGGGCTCAGCAGGAGGGTTATGTGTCGGAACAACGCATGCTCAAACCACGCATGCCTGAACAATAAGGTTGGAACAACGACCTCGTTGTTACCACTAATGCCTTTACCACAAATGCCTTAACAACGATTTTTCATTGTAAAGGTATTCCTGGTAAAGGCATTACTGAACAGCATGCATGGTTCCAGCATGTGTCCCCTCCTGGCCCCCCACCCCCAACCCTAAAAATTACTGCAACTCCCCCCTCCCCCACAACCACACCAACCCCCACCCCCAAAATTACTGCAACCCCACCCCCTCCCCTAAAACCTAAAGCACCCCAACCCCCACCCCACTCCTAAAACCTAAACCCTGACCCCCCTCCCCACCCCTAAACCTTAATCACACGAGCCCCCCACCCCCAAAAACTAAAAATAGTCCGACTCCCCACCCCGCCCCTAAAACCTAAAGCACCCCAATACCCGACCCCTAAAACCTAAACCCTGACCCTTCTGCCCCTAAACCTTAATCACCCGAGCCCCCACCCCCAAAAACTAAAAATACCCCGACTCCCCACCCCCACCCCTAAAACAAAAAATGCCCCTACCCCCCTGCCCTTAGAACAGCCCCAGTCCCAGCCCAACTTACCTCCTCCTTGATCGCGTCGTCCTCCTCAGCTGACTCCCTTCTTCTGTGCCTTAACTGTGCCTTAACCACGCATGCATGTGGTTCAGCACATGCGTGGTTAAGGCCCTGAACAAGTAAGTCATGGAAAACAAAAGAGTTGTTCCACTTCCGTTTTTTCCACGACTTCGTTGTTCAGGACTCGTTGTTCGGGATGCTTCCCCAGCAGGAGATTTTAGATGCCAAGCTGGGATAGCAGGGAGACTGCACACACAGGCTATGAGGGGTAAGTCTGAGGCATGTTTCTAGAGCTACTTAAGTGGGTGGCACAACCAGTTCTGCAGGCCCACTAGTAGCATTTAATTTACAGGCCCTGGGTATAAAGTCTACCACTCTACAAGGGACTTACAGGCAAATTAAATATGCAAAGTGTGGATATACCAATGTTACAATGTGTTAAGGGAGAAGCACATGCACTTTAGCACAGATTAGCTGTGGTAAAGTGCTCAGAGTCCTAAGGCCAACAAAGAGATACAGCAACAAAACAGGAGGTAAAGGCAAAAAGTCTAGGACCACCCAAAGGATGCCAGGTCTAATAGTCCTGATAGCCGTGGCCGGATTGAATTACCACTGCCTGTGCTGGGTCACGAATAAGAATTATGCTAGAATTGCTTTTCTTAATACCCCAGGCTTGGAGTTATTACACCAGTCACAAGAGATACTTACATATTTGAGGTCCTTTTACAACTATACCTTATGAATCAGTAGGGATTTCAATTCCCCCTTGGATGTGGGCAATAATTATACCTGTTATTAGTGGTACCTTCAAATTTGAGGGCCTTTATCATTTTCTCATAATAAGGTTGCGGGAAGGAACTATGGGCCAGATGTAGGAAGATTCCAAATTGTGAGTTGCAATTTGCGAGTCCCAGCGACTCGCAAATTGCAACTCGCAATTTGGAATGCAGAAAGGTGTCTCAGACACCTTCTGCGAGTCGCTATGGGGTCGCAAAGACCCACCTCATTAATATTAATGAGGTGGGTCACAATTTGCGACCCCATAGCTATTCAGGGCACTCACAGGGATGGTGGCCTGCTGGAGACAGCAGACCATCATGTCCGTGACTGCTTTTAAATAAAGCAGTCTTTTTTTTTTCAAAGTGTAGCCCGTTTTCCTTAAAGGAAAACGAGCTGCACTTTGAAAAAAAACGGAAATCTTTAGTTTCGGTATTTTTCAAGGCAGGTAGTGGTCCCTTGGACCACTGCCTGCTCTGAAAAATTATTTTTTTCCAGACACAAAGGGGAAGGGGTCACATGGGGACCCCTTCCTGTTTGCACCTGGGTTACCATCAACTTCAAGTGGATGGTAACTGCGCTTTCATTTGTGACCGCAATCGCGGTCGCAAATGAAAATGCATAGCATTGCGAGTCGCAAATAGGAAGGGAACACCCCTTCCTATTTGCGAGTCGGAAATGCATTTTGCGAGTCGGTTCCGACTCGCAAAATGCATTTCTTCATAGCAAAGAGGCTTTTGTGACTCGCAAACGGCATTTTTCGCCGTTTGCGAGTCGCAAAACCCTTGCTACATCTGGCCCTATGTTTTAAATCCATCTTCCTAGGTGCCCCGTGTCTTCTATAGCATTCCTTCCTTTAAGGAACCATACTTCCCGGTACGCCCGCATGTCGTGTGGCGATGATGTGTCTATATACTAACGAGACGCTCAGATGTCTTTGATTATTTGGCAATCCTGGGGGCCTTTAAAAATGACGCGTCCACTTGGACACGCTGTACCAGGGGGTGGAAGTGGGCTTTGACAGGTGCACAAGTATGGTGGGCCTTTTGACAACGTAAGTAATGCCCAGCAGAGCTAGAATCAGACACATTGTTCTAATGCCTTAGCTGGACCTTGATATTGAGAGAATGCTTTTGTGGCTGCATGGACATTTTAAAATTGGGGCTCTTTAGAAATGAGCAGGGACTTTACATTTAGCTGCAATTTTTTAAACAAGCAAAACTAATCCATCTTTAGCATTACCCCGCAACATCTAATATTCCTGAGAAATTAAAATGCCAGTATGCGTGTAGTACATGAGTGCTTATAAGTTGGGTGTGTTTATTTCTAGATAAAATGGAAGCAGAAAGTCCTTTCTGCTACGATATACGCCTTGCATGATTGATGAAGTCTCCTCTTATCTATTAAAGGGGCCATTATCCAACTAGAAGCTCCCTCCCCTTCTGTGACTTGGGTATATGATTATCTGACTTGAGAAAAACCTTTATATTAGCATGATCCTTGCAATATGATATCAACACCAGCACTTGATTTGAATTGCAATCCTTTCTCTGTTTCTCTTGCTACTATTGTGTGACTATGCCATAAATTCCAGCATGTGTGCATTTGTGTTGTGTGTGTTTACCTTTTTTACAGTGGAAATGGGAGACTCTTTTTACTCTGACAAACAGCACATTTTATTTATGAAGTCTCCTCCCAAGAGCCATTAGTCAACTAGTGTTTTTTTTCTGTAAGTGCATGATTATCTGACTTGAGTATTTTTTCTTACACATCTTGGATTGATGACTTTTCAGTCACATCCACACTGAGTAAAATAATTTACCAGAACTACAAGTTTTTCATTTATGTTACTAGTGTGTGACTAGAAAGGAAGCGGTTCCCTTCTGAGACCAGGAGCAGGTATCCCCTATAATTTAGGGTAAGGGATAGGCTTAATTGCTATTTCTTCTTCTTATGACCCAGTGACGTGCACTCAACATTGGAGTGATACGCTGTGTTGCGAGTTGTGAATCCACACCTTCAGTTATACTGTTTCGCACCAATAGGGATTCTATTTGGTGTAGACAGTAATGCATGTTATTTGCTGTTTGTTCTTGTTTTTTCACCTAAACATTTGTTGGTATGCAGTGATTAGCAGTGAGTTTTCACTTGCAGGTTCACAAATTCATGTAAAATAAGAACTTGAAAGGGAAATCATTTATTGGTTTCAAAACACTAAGGGCCATATTTATACTTTTTGACGCAAAACTGCACTAACGCAGTTTTGCGCAAAAAAAATTAGCGCCGGCTAACGCCATTCTGAAGCGCCATGCGGGCGCCGTATTTATTCAATGACGTTAGCCGGCCTTAGCCGCCGGCGCTGTCTGGTGTGCGTTAAAAAAAACGACGTACACCAGGCAGCGCCGGCGTAGGGGGAAAATGGCGTATGGGCGTCCACAAATGGTGCAAGTCAGGCTGAGGCAAAAAAATCGCCACAACCCGATTTGCGCCATTTTTTTACGATGCCCATCCCCCATTGAAATGACTCCTGTCTTAGCAAAAACAGGAGTCATGCCCCCTTGCCCAATGGCCATGCCCAGGGGACTTCTGTCTCCTGGGCATGGTCATTGGGCATAGTGGCATGTAGGGGGGCACAAATCAGGCCCCCCTATGCCACAAAAAAAAAAAAAAAAATACTTACCTGGACTTACCTTAATGTCCCTGGGGTGGGTCCCTCCATCCTTGAGTGTCCTCCTGGGGTGGGCAAGGGTGGCAGGGGGTGTCCCTGGGGGCAGGGGAGGGCACCTCTGGGCTCATTCTGAGCCCACAGGTCCCTTAACGCCTGCCCTGACCCAGGCGCTAAAATCCGGCGCTAATGCAGGTTTTTTAGACCCGCCTACTCCCAGGCGTCATTTTTGCCCGGGAGTATAAATACGACGCATATGCATCGGAGTCATTTTTTAAGACGGGAACGCCTACCTTGCATATCATTAACGCAAGGAAGGTGTTCACGCAAAAAAATTACTCTAACTCCATGAACTTTGGCGCTAGACGCGTCTAATGCCAAAGTATAAATATGGAGTTAGTTTTGCGTCGAATTTGCGTCGAAAAAAAACGACGCAAATTCGGCGCAAACGGTTTATAAATATGCCCCTAAGGCCCTCATTATGACATTGGTGGTATATCCTGCATACCCCCGAGGTGACGGCCGGCAACATACCGCCGCAGTGGCGAACACCCTTTCGCCATATTATGACACACACACACCAATCCAACAGAATACAGCCACATACACAAATCCACCAGCCCAAAGGTCAGTGGAAAAGTGGCAGTCCCAACACCCATACCGTTACACCAACAAAACAACGCCCATCACATTATGACCCACGAATCACCATTGCGGATATTCAATGGTGGTAAACCATTGGCTGTACATACCTCCACACTCAGAATGGACACCCACAGACAAAACAACACTACATTGGCCACTACTAAAAACACACACCTGACACTCATACACACACCCCACCCACACACACACAGCACTATAAAACACACACCCACATTACCCACAGCCCTTTACGAATACAAATTATTGCCACCATACTGACACCAAGACCACTACAACAACTAGACACATACACCACTGACACCCATGCATCCCTCACGCACACCACATCACACATCCCACCACATTATTCAACACACTCTCACCAACACACACCACACAACACCCATGTCCCCACAAAGTCACCCCCATTTCACTGATGAGGAGTTAAGGGTCATGGCGGAGGAAATTGTTGGGTAGAGCCACAGCTCTTTGGAGAACAAGTACAGCAAATATCCATTGCAAGGAAGATGGGGCTATGGCGGAGAATCATGGACAGGGTGAATGCCATGGGACAACATCCAAGAACAAGGGACGACATCAGGAAGAGGTGGAATGACCTACGGGGGGAGGTACATTCCATAGCAGCAAAGTACCACCTTGCCATACAGAGGACTGTCGGTGGACCCCCTCAGCTCACAGCATGGGAGGAGCAAGCCTTGGCATTACTGCATCCTGAGGTACTCACTGAAGTGGCCGGAGGACTGGACACTGGTAAGTCAAAATTTACTACTAATCACCCCCATAACTGCATGCCATCTCACACCCTCACCCTCACTCCCATCATTCCTTTACATCCCAAAAACTACACCTACACATATGAATAACCCCAATGCCAAGCCGTGCATGCTATACCAATGCATGGACAGCCCTCTCAGCCCTGCATGGACACTCATCACAAAAGCATACGCAGTATAGAGAAAATAACAGTCCCACAATACATCACCATACACAAGCAAAAGGTGGCAGGGCAACACCAACGATAGGGGGGAAGATAAGGATATACAATTTGTCACAGACATGAAGCATAATACATCACTTACATACCCACAGGTGCCCCAGCCAATGTCAGCAGAGAGGAGGTGCCATGACTATCCAGTCCCCCAACAGAAGATGCCCCCAGTGATGACAGTAACTCTGGACTTCAGGATTTGGACCAACCTGGCCCATCAGGGACCACTGGACAGCTGGTCACCCCAGCCCACTCACAGTCCACCACAGGGCCTCCCCATGAGTATCCAACACCACAGCACCCACCCAGCGTACCCACACCTTTGTCTCCAGGACACATCAATCAGCACTGTGCCCACCTGTACAGGGACCCCAGTCCACACTTCATAACCAAGACAATCAGGGACCTGGGGTCAGTGGCACTGGGCATACTGTTCAGGGGACAGAGGCATAGGGCAACTGGGTCACTGGGACACTGGGAGGACTGCCATGCGCCAGGGGGAGGACAGGACCAGGGAACTGACTCTCCAGGAGGCACTCTCCGAGATCCTGGGAGCCTAACAACATTCCCAGGACATGATGGGCCAGATCTTTGACAATGTGCAAGAGAACAGACGGCTGAAGGGTGACAGTATCAGTGGATCAGGGAGGACTTGCTGGCCATTAACACAACCCTGATCTTCATAGCAGAGGTGCTGGTAGACATGGCCAGCATCATGAGGGAGGGAACAGCACACCAGCGGGCCACTAACACTAGACAGTCCACTGACGAGCCCTCCACGTCCGCTGCAGCTAGTGGGCAGGAGGCCCTGTCACAGGACCCACAGGCCACCAGCACCCCTCCCCCTGTAGAAGGTGAACCACCCGTAAACATTCCTTGCAACCCAGACAGAAGCCAGAAACACTTGCCAAGACCACTGCCAGGAAATGAGACTCCTGATTGTCCCCCTTGTGTCCCACACAGTCACCTTGTCCACTTTGAACTGCCTTTGCTCCACTTGCTATTGCCACTTGGACACTGGAACTGTGCTACAAACAGACTGGAACAATACCCTGGACTTTCCTCCATCATCACCCTATTCCATTGCACTTTCCCCTCAATTTACTACAATGAACACCCTTGAACACAACTTGACTACTAGTGTTTTATGTTTTGAAAATGTGCATTTATGGAAACAGTCACATCTAGTGCAAATCTGAACACCGTGAGAGCATAGAAATAATAATCTGTAGCTGTCTGTAGTCAGCACATCAGTACACAGTTGTTATATCACCAACATCTGTAAAATGACAAGCCATTGGTGACGGTAAGTTGAGATGCCAAGAAAGCTAATGCCATCCTGTTACAGCCACACAGAATACACCAATAGTCACAGGAATGGTCAGTTGCTCTGTCTCATCTATGTGTCATTGGGAGTATTGACGAATAACTGATGTTTTGTTGTCCTCATCCTCATCCTCTTCATCCTCACTGTTCTCAGGGTCTACTGCTGCCACATGTGCATCTCCAGTCTCCTGCTCCTGTAGAAAAGGTACATGGCTTCTGAGGGCCAGGCTGTGCAACATGCAGCATGCGACTACTATCTGGCAGACCTTCTTGGGTGATTAGCACAGGAGTCCCCTGGTCAGATGGAGGCACCTGAGTCTGACCTTCAAGAGACCAAAGGTCCTCTTGATGATCCATCTGGTTCACCCATGTTCCTCAGCCCCTGTCCTGGCATTCCTCACAGGGGTCAGCAGCCACAATAGGTTTGGGCAGCCAGAGTCACCTGCAAATATTGAGGGACCACATTTAGCCTCACACAATCCTACCGGGGGAACACCTGAAGGCATACACTGACATACAGTGGGTGGGGACCAAGTCTCACCTATTAGCCACACCCTGTGCCTTTATAGTTGGGCCATCACATTTGGGATGCTGCTATTCGTCAGAACAAAGGCATCATGCACCGACCCAGGATACTTAGCATTGATGTGGGCGATGTACTGGTCCACCAAGCACACCATCTGCACATTCAGCGAGTGGAAACTGTTAGGATTCCTGAACACCTGTTCATTCTGGCTGGGGGGGGACAAACGCAATGTGTGTTCCATCAAGCGCACCAATAATATTGGGGATATGTCCCATCGCCTAGAATCCGGCCTTCACAGTGGTCAAACCTTCCACCTGGGGGAAAGAAATGTTGCTGCACATGTGTTTTACCAGGGCAGACAAGACTCTTGCCAGCACGATTGAGAACATTGGCTGTGACATTCCTGCTGTCAATCCCACTGCCACTTGGAAAGAACCAGTTACCAAGAAATGGAGCACTGATAACACTTGCACAAGAGGGGGATCCCAGTCGGATGACGGATAGATGGGATCAGGTCTGGCTCCAATTGGGCACACAGCTCTGTGATTTTGGCCCTGTCCAGCCTGTAGGTGAGGATAATGTGCCTGTCCTCCAGTGTAGCCAAGTCCACAAGGGGTCTGTACACGGGGGTATGTCTCCACATCCTATTCATCTGCAGCAGTAGATATCTAAGGGACACAAGAGTGATTAGGCTGTCACAATTGGGACAATGGAACCACATCTTCAGTGTACATGATACATTTATGTAATGGGACAGTGTTAATGGAGAGGTATGTGCCAATCTAATCTGTGACGCAGTTAATTTAGATATGACACTGTTCCCCCCCCCCGAAGTGGCGACCGCCTGTCCTGTATGTAGGGACAGGTAAAAGTGAGGTAATTCCGCCGACGTTGGGCGTCGTGGCGGAAGGCGGCCTTGCACTGCCGTGCAATTCCTCATTAGATAATATCGGGCTCTATGGAGTACAGTGGCCAATGGGGATCTGGGCCGGTGGTGGTGACCCCCATTTTCTATCTGGTTCCTCACTTGTTTCCTGACCTTCAACAGGAGAACACCTACACTGCGTGTGCTTGTGTGACCTGTGTCTGGAACGAACCATGGCCCAGGTGACTAGGGAAAGGGCCCCTGCCTTCACTTCGGAGAAGTTGGAGCAACTGGTGAATGGGGTCCTACCCCAGTACAGACTGCTGTATGGGCCTCCAGACCAGCACGTGAATACACATTCGCACAATGCATGTGGGAAGGATACATGGAGATGTGTGTGAAAGCATTGTGTCATCGGGAGGGGCGGGGGAATGTCTTGTGGCGGTGTACATGGTGTGCGGCGGGCGATGTGTATGCCAATGGTGATGGAATCAGGAATGGTGGGCCATTTGTGTGACAGGCTGGACTGTTTGTTTAATGGTGTTCTCCTGTCTGTATTGCCTCTGCAGGTCAGTGTCCATCAAATAAAGGGAATATGGCGTACCAACGCCAAGGACATGTGGACCCTGGGGGTCTATGGCAGGCGGACCACCGACTATCGGAAACGGTGGGAGGACGTGAGACTCTGGGCATGGAAGCCAACGGAGGCCCACCTGGGGATGGCCTCCCAACAAGGAAGGGATGCCTGTCAGACCCTGACCCCCCTGATGGCCCCCATACTGGCAGTGGTCTACCTAGAGCTGGATGGGTGCTTGAGGGAATCACAGCAGCCACAAGGGGGTGAGTACAGTGGGTATTATTCCAAAATTTGGCAGTTGGGGTGAGATCCGGGTGGTGGATGTGAGTTAGTGGGTGCCCCTAAGGCCGGCCAGACATTGCAGCCTGGGTCAACTCTAGGTTAATGGGTGTATGGCAACGCAAGTAACCTAGCTTGTTGGCATTCCATTTCAGGCAGAGCTTTGTGGGTCCCAGGAAGGGTGCAGTTGGCGGAGTGTGGCCTTCATCTTGCCTTAGCATCTAGCCATATCACTGGCATTGCAATGCATAGTGCTGAAGCCTGATCCCTGTGTGTAATCGTGCTGTGTATGCCAACTGTGGTGTTGGTGCAGTCATTGACCCAGTGTTTCCTTTTTCTCTTCCCCCCTCTCTTTTGTTCTGTAATCCTGTCTTTGTGTGCATTAGCATCATCTGGCGGAGGAGCAGGGGTGGCGGCGACAGAGGGAGCTGCATCCCACAGGACCCAGGAGGCAGAGTCCATCAACGCCGAGGGAACCAGTGGGACGGAGGGGAAGGGGAGCACCACGGGGGAGACAGGAGGTGACAACACAGAGTCAGATACCTCCTCCAATGGGAGCTCCCTGGTGGTGGAGGACGCCTCTATGACCAGCCCAGCTGCAGGTATAACCGCCACCATCCGTACCAGCACCGACCTCCCAGTAGCCCCTGAGCCAGTTGTCCGTGCCCGGTAACCCAGGAGGGTGGGCATCTCCTTGCCCCAGGCACCTGAGGCCCTTTCCCAGTGAGAACTGCTGCCCTGAGTGAGGAGGCTATTGACCTCCTGAGATCCATCTCTGTAGGGCAATCAACCATTGTGAATGTCATCCAAGGTCTGGTATCCCAGATGCAGCAATGCAATGCATTCCTGGAGGGCATCCACTGTGGATTGGCGGTCCAACAGAGATCAATTCAGGCTCTGGCTTCCTCTCTGATGGCAGCCATTGTCCCTGTTTCTGATGGCCGTCCCCCCTTCAACTACCACTTCCCAGTCTCTTCAACCCCAACCAATCCCATGCACAAATACTGACGAGCATGCACGCAAGACAACACCCAAGAGTGGCACAGACAAACATAGGCACCACACTTCATCCCACAAGCACTCACGCAAACACCATACAGTTGCAAACACAACAAACAGCCTCCACTGTCTCCCCCCCTCCTCTTCCACCTCCATCCCCATCAAGTCCACACTCACGCCTGCATGCACTGCACCAACATCCACCACCAGCATCACCACACCAATCAGCACACACACCTCACTAGCAGAAACCTCCACAACATCCATGCATGCGTCCCCTGTGTCCTCTCCCACCCGGTCTGCCACCCCTTAAAGGACACAAACGCAAGCATGCACACACCCAACAGCCATCAACCTCACATCAGCATACTGGTCATGCACCTGCACTCAAATCCAGCAGACATACACTTCCTACAACAACTCCCTCAACCTCCACCCCCAATCACTCCTCTTTCCTCCTGCCCCACCATCCCTAAGAAGCCTTTACCATGCCAACTTGACCTCTTCCCCCCCCGTCCTGCCTGTAAGAGCAGGGTCCCAATGACCCAGCGCAGCACCTCAGCCAAACAGTCCACGCGGACAGTAGTGGCAGCCCCTAGTCGTGGTGGGAAGTCACCACTCCACTCCACCAGCCACAAAGGGGAAGGATCCCACACCTCCAGCCTAGAAGGGGAAGGAGCCTGCACCTCCAGCCAAGAGGGGGAAGGAGCCTGCACCTCCAGCCAAGAAGGAGAAGGAGCCTGCACCTCCTGCTTTGAAGAGGAAGAAGTCCTTGACTCGTGCCCGGAAGGCTAAGGAACACCTACAACCTGCCATGAAGGGGAAGAAGCCATCAACCCCTGCCAGGAAGGTTAGGATTCCATGCCCCATGTAATGGACAGGCCGAAGCCCTCTACTCCAGCAGAGTCTGTCAGGGTGGCACCTCCACCATCACCAGTGGTCACGGGGCCCCCACCACAGCTGAGGAAGTGCAGCCATCACCACCTTCAGAGGCTGACCAGGAGGCACACCCATCTGCAATCACAGTGCAGCCATCACCACCTGCAGAGACTGCCCAAGAGGCACCCCCATCTGTACCCACAGTGCAGCCATCACCACCTGCAGAGACTGCCCAGGAGACACCCCATCTGCAATCACAGTGCATCCATCACCACCTGCAGAGGCTGCCCAGGAGGCCCCCTCCATCTGCAACCACAGTGCAGCCATCACCACCTGCAGAGGCTGCCCAGGAGGCAACTCCATCTGTCATCACCACCAGTGGAAGCCATGTAGGCCACCCTCCAGGGGCTGCTGTACGAGGGGCCCCTTCCAGAACCAGTTGGAAAGTCACCCACTACAGAGACTGTGGCCTTGCACTCCCCAGGATGGAGAAATGGGCATGGAGGTCCCCTCCAGACCCAGTGGGGAAGTCACCCACCTGAGAGACTGGCTTTGCACTCCTAAGGACAGAGACATGGGCATGGAGCCCCCTCCAGAACCTGTGGGAAAGTCACCCACCTGAGAGACTGTGGCCTTGCACTCTCCAGGACAGAGAAATGGCATGGAGCCCCCTCCGGAACCAGTGGGCTTGTTCCTGACTTCGGCTGAGGTGCCCCCACCCCCATACCCTTGAGGTGCCTGCCCACTTACAAACTGATGCCCCTGCGGAGTTCTATCCAGATTAAGTAAGGATTCGAGTTGGTCCTTGGACTATGCCCTGTGGCCATGTGGGCCCTTTGAACATTGCACTGGGCAGTGTCCCTTTGTGTACATTTCTACATATCTGATTCACGGACAATTTGATTATTTATTAGCTGTTGATATTAATACATTCAATTTGGTGAATTCCTGTTGTCCTTGCATTATGCTGTGTATTGGGTGCAAACTGTTTTTCGTGTGCAGCTGGTTGTGTATATGGTTTGTGTGTGTGGGGTGTGTGTTGTGTGTGTGTGTGTCACTCTTGTTTTCCTCCCTGCCTTCCTTGTGTGCTAGGCAGCTGTACTCATCGTCATCGTCTTCGTTGCCGTTGGTGTTCCAGGTGGAGCATAACGTAGAAGATCATCAGAAAACTTGCAGTTCAGGTTCCATGGAGGCGTTGTTCTTCCCTGTGTCTCCGGTGGTCAGTCTTTTCTCATCTGTGGTGTGTTTCTGCCAGGCTTTTGATGGTGTTGGTACCACCCCAGAAAACGTGGCAGATTGTAGGGTCTTAATATGGTGGGTGGTACTTTGTCTTCTGCCTGGATGTTGACAGCTACCGCTGTGGTGAGTGTTGTGTCTGCCCTGGCGGTTGGTGTGGTACATTGGCTGTCTATGGGAATTTTCACCGCCATGGTCATAATTTGGCAGTAATTACCACTACCCTGTTGGTGGTATTACCGCCACTTTATCACTCACCGCCAGGGTCATAATGAGGGACTAATTGTCTTTATTTTTTAACAGGTCATTGTACCAGTATCATCACTCAGGTCAGACTTGAGTGGTTTGATAATTGATGAATTAGTTTCTGGTATTAGTATTCTGTGTCCAGTTAGGAATCCTCAGCTCTGAAGAATGCCCCTGACCTGCAAAGGCTCTTTGTGAGGACAGAAACCTGTCAGCTAACCGAGATGGGCTGAGCCATTATTCTCAGAAGAACTGTCACACCCTGTTTTAGATGTACCTGTGGACACCACTATTAAAGGTGATACACCGGTTGTCCAGAAGGTATTTTAAGTGAATCTGGGTCCCCTTTTCTGTCCAATAGCTCTTATCTAATAATTGCCTCCTGTCTAAGGGGCTGATTTAAGAACCCTCTTTGCGCTATTTTGGCGTAATTTTTTTTAGGCTAATCTGGACCAACAAAGCCAAAATTGCTTTGCCAAATTTACAAAGTGATGCAATGCATGCATTGCGCCATTTTGTAACCCTTTGCGCTACATTTTGCCTGCGCCAAGCATAATGTATGCAAAGGGGTGTTCCCCCATTAGGGGGGCTAAAAAATTTTTTTCATCACTTTTAACGCCTGCTCAGAGCAGGCATTAAAAGGAAACACACCATTAGTTATAATAGGCCTCAATGGGCTTTGCAGGATTACTGTCAACATGTTTGACGCTAATCCTGCAAAGCTCCGAACTAGCATAAAAAATGTTGTTGCTAGTTCCCCGAACCACTACAATGGTGCGCCTTATCCTTGATACAGCACACACATGGTGGCATTAGGGGGGTGCTAAGAGATGCAAGAAATGTAGCGCTGCACTGGGTCAGGAGGTTGAGTCTGCACACACAATATGGCTCCATATCCTCAAGGATGTCCACAGACTGTGTGTACGGATTCTGGTCATCCCCAAATCTATATGTCACACAGTGCGTTTTTTTTTAGAAGAGTCTTTTTCTTTACTTCTGCCCACCATTAGCACCTCTGCCTGTGTCTCCACTGTCGTCCTTGAATGTATTATCTTTATTCTCATCTACCATCTTAGGTCACATTTAGTCTTCTGTAAGTTGCACTGATGTTTTTGTGGCATTATTGTACATTTGTTTAAAACTCTATGTTTTCACTGCGTCCTACAATGTTGATGTACGTGGGCCTGAGTATTTGTGGGAGACATTTTGAGAGTTTTATCGTACTGAAGGCTACTACGGAGTGAGTGTGGTCTCTGTATCATAAACCCCATGTTCTAGTCCCATTATAGAGTAGGGTCCGAATGTTGCATGACTACTACAATTCTGCACAATAGAAGAGTAAACAAGAAAAAGGCTGCCATTACCAGCGAAATAGGGACGAACTTAGCTTTGAAAAGTAATATTTTAAGAGTGTTTAGGGGCGATGGATTTAATAGTTGGCAAGTATAATTACAAATTTGGAAAGAACACTGTACGTTAATTTTCTGAGTTCTGTAGGCCAAATGGGAGCATTTTAATTTCGGAAGTTGATTTCCCAAAGATTGATAAACTGCTAGCAAACCAGACATAAACAGCACAAGCAGCTTCATTTCTGGGACTGGATGATGTAAATCAGAAAGAAATTACAAATTCACCTCAGCAGTTTTCTTAATTACTTGATAAGCGAATTCAGTGGAGTGTAAAGCCTTAGCAGTCTTGATAGAAGTAGATTATGCATGTTAAACGCCCAGAGTTCTACTATCCGAAAGAAAAACATTTATGTTTCAAAAACTTAACTCTAATTAACACGTCTAGTTCAATGCCTACATTTTAGGCCCTTGTGGGACCATTGACCTTACAATGTTTAAAAGAAAAAGCTAGCACGCTAGCACGCCAAAAAAGTGGAGAATAGTTTCTATGTCATATAAAAACGAATCAAATTTCCTGGTTAATTTCATACAGACGCCAATATTAAAGGAAGGTTTATCTGCCACGGTGGAAAAGAAATGGCGAGGTGAAGGAGATAAACGACCAATGACAGATCTGCATCAGAGGAAACAATGCACTCTATAATCTGAAAGGTGACATTCAGAATCTGAGTTGGCACTAGAGTTCACAGTAAATAATGTATGGAGTAAAGAAGAAAGCGTGGAGAGACGTTGCAGTCTAGATATCAGCTGTAAGACAGCTCTATCACTGCCTGAAACAAAGAACCACAAAGATAGACAGAATTATTTAAATGTGATTTTTACTTCCATTTAAGATAGTATGGCCTGAACAGAAAAACAGTCCCCAAACAAACGCTTGAATTCTGGTGTGTAGCAAACTAATCAAACTACAATATAGTTGAAGCAATAAAGAACTTACAGATTCACATAAAAATTACAACAAATGACACAAAATGAAGTGTACTGGATAGTTGCTTGTAAGACAAGAAAGAAGAAAGGAACTTAATAGCTCATTTGGAATCAATGTGAAAAAAGGCATAGAATGATAGCCTATGGGACAGCAATTTATGCTTTAGGTACATTACTCACTTTTTGAGAAGTCAGATGTGTATTTCTGTTTGTGGAATTGTATACAATAACTGTTCGATTGTGTTTCTTCGGAAAGAAATTAGTTTTCGCTATGGAGAAAACCCTTTCTAAACCTGCATCAGTTTTGGGGGTCCATGCTCCTCATTGCCACCCAGCTGGGTTTACTCCTGCCGCTCACGTTAGAAAATCCAAAACTTGACGAAAGGAAACTTTCTGAAAAAAGTTTAGAATAACCGCATTGTCAGTTTCTTGGTTTTCCCCAACTCTTACAGACAGACCCACTCCAAAATTCCCACAAACATCAAACTTTTATCTAAAAGCAGATTAACTTCCACGGGACCAATTACCAAAGTTGTGTGTGTAAGTATAAATAGCTTTTTTACGAAGGTAAAAAAACACTTGTGCAATCCATTAAAGCTCATGTTAGACTTGTAAAATGATTTACTCACACAGAATTTTTTCTGTTGAGATTTTCATACCAAGAGATAGGACGTAGGTGGAGATAGGAGGTCCTGCGTGGCCATATGCTAAAATAGAAATATGCACACCCACAAGCAGAACACTTGTATCTATTCCTAACATTTGTGTGGGCTACTCTCACCATGAGAATTGTTGAATATTTGCTCCTGTCAAGAGCCCGAGTAAATCCCTTTCCATGGTGGAAATGAGAAAGGAACAACCTGAAACCTGGTGGGGTTTAGTAGAAGTGCTTTTCCCAGCATGGAACATATTTTTAAAGCCTATTCCACGAAATCTTTTGTGACTTCTGATTTATGACCATCCAGAGGAGTTTCTGCATGTGTAGCAGTACATAGTGAACAATTGTGCATGGGATTTCAAATGAACAGCATTAGGTGCAGGGATACAGAGTGGGAATTACCATTTCCAACATCATCATATCTTTATTTTGGCTCAACGGCCATAAAAGAACATGTTTAAAATATAATACAGAAAAATATGTAGAACAATAACTACAACTGTACATCAATTCTCATTTTAAAAAAATCCTTCAAGTAAAACTAAAAAAAAAATCAAGAATTTAAAAAAATATTAATTTCTAAAAACAGAATAAGAAGAAGGAATTTGGCAGTCCCTGTTCCTCAGCTCAACAGCACTTTCTGTCTAAGCCTCCACATCTGCAGCAGAAACCAGGAAACAGCAAAAGCAAAAGGCTGCCTGGTATCTCATGGTAATACTCGAAAAGCAGTCCTAAAATTCTGAAAACGCAGATTACAGTAAACTGGTCGAATCCAACTTCTCCTAAAATCTTGGTAGATAGGGCAGAAAAACAAAACATGCTCCAGAGATTCTGCCACCTGTGAGTAGAATGGACAAAACCCATCCTGGACAAGGGCAACGTTTCCATTTGTCTGTAATTGAACCAAGGGGCAGCAATCCCATACGAAATTTAAGATATAAAGTCTTCGCCAGGGGAGGTCCAATGTCATCCAGGAACTCCTCCAAATTGTCATCCACTTCAAACTCCAGAAAGGATGCAGTAAGGGAACCAACCCTACTAAGTGTAGATGTAGATTATCAATATAATGCCAGTAAGCATCTTTAAATTCAGACTTGGACACTGAGATGATGTCTGCAGGTGATGATCAGGGATTCTCGTACCCAATCAGACCCAAGCAAGCTTTCAAGAACCCAAACCAGGCAGTCTTACTGGCACCAGGCTGCCCAAAGACATCTTCTATAGCCTCACGTAAAGGCATAAGCTCAGGAACTGTTCAAAGTCTCAGCCAATCTAAAAGTGGTTTTAGTCCAGCTATATCATAGATCTGTTTCATTCCAAGATCTAGCTGTAAGGGGACACGCGGGAAAATTAGTTAGGAATCTCAGAAAATGGTTTTCTATCAACTCTACGGGTCTAGCTTCCTGAAAGTCCCAGAGTCCACCACCACATAAGGTTGCCCCTAAAGTCTGTTTTTTATAACTTTCGAGTGCTGGTGGCATTGAACTGAATAGAGAGGAATGAAGGGCCCTCAAGATGCCCCCACAATATTTTTCTAGCTTGAGCCTGCTCCTTTGAACATGGGAGGGACCAACCAAAACGTTCTGTATATGTGACCCCCAAATAATCAAACAGGGACACCCTCTCAAATGACACACCAGTAGGGTCTGGTTAGAGCGAGAGGTTGGGCAGGGATTAAAAACCATAAACTTAGTCTTGCTGATATTGATCTCCATCCCCCCACTACCTGCAGAATGACCCAAATCCATCCAGATGGTCTGGATTTACATTGGAAATTTAGATACAAAAAGGGTATCATTTGCAAACAGCAGAGCCAGCATCCTAACCCCAGCAAGACTTGGGGCATCACCCTCACATTTCTCAAACTGAGATATCCGGTCATTAATGTACAGGAGAAAGAGGGTCGGGCCAACACACAACCCTGTCTCACTCCCCTGTTTATTGGTATGGGATCTGTTAACTTACCCCATGGCCTACACTTAACCTGAGGGTAATTGTTAATGTGTAATCTGACAATAGTTTTAGAAGGTAGTTGGGGACCCCCTGTCCGCCAAAACTACCCTCAGGGAATTTCTGTGGACAAGGTCTAAAGGGGACATAAGGTCCACAAAAATAACATACATTTTGCGACCCCATAGTTTTACAAACTTTCAATACAATAATTGCATGCAGAAGACCTGGTCCATTGTTCCAAAACCATCTCTAAACCTGGCCTGCAGCAGAGGTAAAACACTAGAGTCAGACATTCTCTCACTCAGCCTATTCAAGATAATCCGGCTAAACATCTTTTGCAAGCTGTCTGTAAGGCTGATTGGTCTATAGTTGGATGTTAAAGATCTGGAGCCCTTTTTAGAGATAGGAACAATTTCTGTCCCTGCCCAGGTGGGAGAAATGGGTGCATAATTTAGCACTAAAGGGCAGGGAGAGATAAGGACACCATACATCTTTAAAGGACTGGAACAGATCACCAGGCACCCTGTCCATTCCAGGGGCTTTGTTTGGTGTAATCAAATCTAGCACTTTGGAAATCTCAAGACTTGAAATGGAGTGGGCTCATGGTAACATTGGCTCAGCCCAGTGGGCACTAGGAGGGTTACTACTTGCCACCTGGGTGGGAGGCTGACTAGAAAGCACTGCTTGGATCAAATCCTGGACGTCAGTGCCTGAGCATAGTTTGGAAAAGTGTTCAACCCAAGCAGTAGCAGAAATATTGCTGCCTCATGGGGATGAGTACCAGTGTTACACTGGCAACAATATGCCAGAAAGAACAATAATCCTTGTCTGTGATGGCACTCTACAATGAGCTCCATTTGGAACATTCCCAAGTTCTCTTAGCACTAAGCATAGTACCTTTATAGTGTGTTTCCGGCATCCTGTATAGCATCCTTAGAACCAAGTTGAATGGAACGGGAAAGCGCCTGTCTGGCATTTTCGATATGCTTTGAAAATCCAGGGCCCCTCTTTCTTCCTCCTTGGGATAGACTTGGAATCTACCAAAAATAGGTTTCTTAGGGTGGCGAACATGGTATTATGAATACCACTCAACCTCATCAAGGTGTCTGGAGGGCCATTCAATATGCTTTGGAAAGTCAGGGAGCCTTTTTCTTCCTCATTGGAAAAGACTTCCAATCTACCAAAAACATGTTTCTTAGGGTGGCGAACATGGTGTTATGAATACCATTCAAACTCATCAAGGTGTCTGGAGCACCAAGGGGCATAATCTTGTCAAATACTGCAGTCAGACCAGACAGAGGACTCAGCCTCAAACACCTTCTCCAGGGCGACTTCTGAGTTTAGCAGAGAACTCCTCTTTAGTTTGCACCTATTGTTGTTTGGAGCCAGCCTTCTGTCAAAAGGTTTATCAGTATGCAGGTGGGTATTATCTAAAGCCCCCAGCATAAGCCATTGCCACCTAGTATCTCTGCACCTAAATCTGGCTATTCTGAGTTCCTTCTGAAATGGAGAATAACATGTAGAGCTGGTTATACCGGATCAAAATCTGCATGTTTCCCACCTTTCACATCACATTTCAGGTCCCAATCTGGATCCATTCCCCATCTGTTTGCAGGCTTGTGGGGCTTTAGGTGTGGACACAGAGGAATTGTAGGGGAAGGAGAGGGTTAAGCTGAGGGAGTTTCCACTGTCCTTTTCTGCCTGCATTAGGACCCCTTGTGTGCCCTTGACTTCTGTATATTTCCTGGGCCTGTTTCTGCTTACTGGGTGGTGGGTAGGCAGTGTTGCATAGCATAGCAACCTGAAAGCATGGTGCTTTGACAGATCAACATCTATGAAATAACTGCTGCTTCGAGAACAGTCTCTTTGCAAAATCAATTTTCATGAACTGTAAAAAAATACTTTATGACAAACAAGGACTCTAAGGAATTTATTGTTTGGCTGGTGTCTATTCTCTATTCTTATGTATCCACAACAGCATTTTAGAGTCAATTAAGGACAAGATCAAAGCTGTAGTGCCTTTGTCAAGGTACATTAAGTAAACACGAAAGGACGGAAAAACTGAAAGAGGCATGGGATAGAAACTCTTAAAACTCTTGACCAAGACTATGGCCCTCATTCCAACCCTGGCGGTCTCTGACCGCCAGGGCGGAGGGCAGCGGAAGCACCGCCAACAGGCTCGCGGTGCTTCCTGGGCTATTCTGACCGCGGCGGTAGAGCCGCGGTCAGAAAAGGGAAACCGGCCGTTTCCCGCCGGTTTTCCCCTGGCCCAGGGAATCCTCCATGGCGGCGCTGCTTGCAGCGCCTCCATGGGGATTCCGACTCCCTTCCCGCCAGCCTGTTTCTGGCGGTTTTCACCGCCAGAACCAGGCTGGCGGGAACGGGTGTCGTGGGGCCCCTGGGAGCCCCTGCACTCCCCATGCCACTGGCATGGGCAGTGCAGGGGCCCCTAACAGGGCCCCACAAAGATTTTCACTGTCTGCTTAGCAGACAGTGAAAATCGCGAGGGGTGCCACTGCACCCGTCGCACCCCTGCAACTCCGCCGGCTCCATTCGGAGCCGGCTTCATTGTTGCAGGGGCTTTCCCGCTGGGCCGGTGTGCGCTCTTTTGGAGGGCGCCCACCGGCCCAGCGGGAAAGTTGGAATGGCCGCCGCGGTCTTTTGACCGCGGGGCGGTCATTCGGCGGTGACCGCATGGCGGGCGGCGACCGCCGCCCGCCGCGGTCAGAATGACCGCCTATATGTGTAGGAGGAGGATCTGCTGTTTTCCTTTCACTGTGAACATAGGAGGACAAGGTCCAGGCGATGATATAGACTGAAACAGGAGACTGCCACTGGGAGCTCCGCGGGCTCTTCAACTGCTCCCATAATGTGGTACAGTCTACATGTATTATGAGCGGTGGCCCTATAAGGGATGAACCTGCATTGATGAGAGTGCACCAGCGTCTGGACCACCAGGAGCAATCGATTGTCAGCACTTTACTCAAGATTTTATAGCTAGTGTTCAACATTGATAAAGGGCAATTGGAGCTGACCTCCAGGGGGTATGTGCCCGATTTGGGTGCACCTCTCTAAGGACCTCATGTAGAGAGTCAGCCAACCTACCCAGCAGGTGTGCCTCCTGATACAACGCGAGCAACCTGTGGGTGAGGGTAGCCCTGAACATCAAATAGTATTCTACTAGGAACCCACTTGTTCCTGGGACATTGTTGTGGGCCATCTGGTGTATAACTGCCCATATTTCCTCGAACTGTAAAGGTTGCTCAAGTTCCTAGAACTGGAGGGTGTTTAGGCGTGGAAGAATGTCTCCAGTGGTATAATTCCCGAGGCATTCCGGAAAAGGGTCCACGGGGCGTTGGACAATATAGCATCTCATGGTACTGAGCAAAGACCTCACATATGGGTGGCAAAGAATTCACAGTCTCGCTAGTAGGAGTGTAAATCGCTCCAATAATTGTTTTGTGGACAGCGGCGCATAGTAGCCATGCCAGCGTGCAGCCTGACTTATCTCCATCCATGTGTTGATGAGCCAGCAATACCTTATAATCAGTGTGATAAAGGTGGAGCATCTTTTCTCTATATTGACTCGGCAGGTCCCCCAGTCATGCATGAGCCTCAACAACCATCACTGATTCCAGTTCAGTAGCGTGTAAGCACGCCTCTAACACAAGTACATTACGAAGGTGGGATGCTCATTTTCCTCAAAAAGTCCTGTTGTGATGCACCCTCTTACCCACATTCATGGGCTCCCAATCCACACCATTGGATCCTGCAGAACACTCATTTTCCTCAAAGTAGTGGAGCAGATGAGTGCTAAAGGTGTGCCGGTAGACAGCCAATAGAAAGGCCTCTGTCTGCAGTTGCCAGGTCAGTATTAGTGCCCTGTCCCTCTCTCCCCTTGAAAGGCCACTTTAAGGTGGCTGTCGCCCAATATCATTCGGCCTAAGTACTCAGAGTTCAGCACACAAGGTCAGAACTCCATGTTGCAGGAGATATAGGCGGTCATTCCAACCGCGGCGGGGGGCGGTAGCCGCCCGCCTGGAGGGAACCGCCGAATGACCGCACCGCGGTCAAAAGACCGCGGCGGTCATTCTGGCTTTCCCGCTGGGCCGGCGGGCGACCGCCAAAAGGCCGCCCGCCGGCCCAGCGGGAAAGACCCAGCAACAATGAAGCAGGCTCCGAATGGAGCCGGCGGAGTTGCTGGGGTGCGACGGGTGCAGTGGCACCCGTCGCGATTTTCAGTGTCTGCAAAGGAGACACTGAAAATCATTATGGGGCCCTGTTAGGGGGCCCCTGCACTGCCCATGCCAGTGGCATGGGCAGTGCAGGGGCCCCCAGGGGCCCCATGACTCCCGTTCCCGCCATCCTGTTCCTGGCGGTAAAAACCGCCAGGAACGGGATGGCGGGAAGGGGGTCGGAATCCCCATGGCAGCGCTGCAAGCAGCGTCGCCATGGAGGATTCCCCTAGGCCAGGGGAAAACTGGCGGGAAACCGCCGGTTCCCCTTTTCTGACCGCGGCTTTACCGCCACGGTCAGAATGGCCCAGGAAGCACCGCCAGCCTGTTGGCGGTGCTTCCGCGGTCCCCGGCCCTGGAGGTCATGGACCGCCAGGGTCGGAATGACCCCATAGTCTAATCAGGGCTATATCTGGTGCCCTGTAGCATAATAAGAGTATTCTGCATCTCCTAGGTGACCCAATCACCGGATATCATGAAGCTGTGTCATGGATGTGCATTGTCTAAAATGTTTGGTCGCCTGTAAGCACTGTGAACCAGGGAGGCGGGCACTAAACGTTCCGTAGCAGTGCAGGCCACACAGATGAAGTCCCCGCCCCAGACACTAGGAGCCTGGGGATCTAAAGTAGCGCTGGTGACAGCATGCTTAGAAATTCCCCCTGAAATGTATTGCACGAGTATAGCGAAAGGACCGATAATGGGCACCCATCTAGTGCAGCTTCTAAAAACACAAAGCGGCCATCCGGGTCCACCACTGTTCTGCTAGGCAGAAATGGGATACCCCTAGTATTCCAGGTCAGTATATTGCATGTGGTAGCCATAGGGTTTGTGATGTGTCCCACAGCCAGGGCCCACCAGTGCATCGATGCAACATATAAATTCTATTACCCTTTACTCTCCTCCCGCCTCCAGGTAGACTTCTAACTAATAGAAAAAAACAAAACAAAACAAAACAGTAACACCCACACCCTTGGACACTGACAGGCATTGTGCCACAATGTCCCAACAGAGCATCTTAAACGTAACCTAAGTGCTGAATATTTCTTACAGAACTCTTTGAGGGTTGAGCGCGATGTAGCCTTGAACATCCAAGGTCCATATACTGAGCATGATCGCTCCAGAGTCTTCCTGCAGCCAAACGTGACCTCCAGGAGCCGGCCATGTGATCACCTCCCCACCCTCTCTCACTCAGCACAGACATAGGTCACTTCACTAACTGGCAATACCAGAAATCATCATCTGGAATCTCCCTTTGGGGTGACCTTCCTGAAGCAATTGTGGAGTCCCTCTCTGAAGTCACTGAACCAAGGTCTCCCAGTATGGGTGTTTGATCAGTGTCAGGTGCCAGTGCCTGGATTCTATTGGCACCATGAAGTGAGACCTTCACCACCACCTGCACACATTCTTTTGCAGCTTGTTCCTCAGATGGGTGTGACCAGGGTCTGCGTGGGTAGCCTTCGCATCTGGGCCTCCCATCAGACCATCCCTGCAGATGGGATCCTTCCGCTCTCGGTTGGTGTTGAACTCCCTTGTTGTGCAGCCATGTCCAAGCCTCATCTGGGGGGAAAATAGTCATGTCAGCATGCGCTACCCTGAGCTTCGCAGGAAAGAGCAGAGCATAACTCAGTCCCAGGGTCTGCAAGTTCACCTTGACTGCCACAAAAGTGTTGCAACGCATTTGGACCTCTGCTGTGTAGTCAGGGTATGCCATGATGGTATTCCCATTGTGCATCCAGGGGCCCTTCATGTGAAACACCTACAAGAGAAGATCTTTATCTCTGGGATTGAAGAGATGCACAATAACTGGATGTGGGGAGTCCCCCAGCATAGTGGGGAGGCCAGGGATGTGGTGCACCCTTTCAATGGAGAAAAACTTAAGGATAAAGTTCACCAGAACCATTGTGATAACAAGTCCTCAAGGAAGAGTTCCATGTTGGGGCCCTCTGCCCTCTCGGGGAAGCCCAAGCAGCGGATATTATTATGCCACAAGTGCCTCTCCACATCCTCCACTCTCATCTTGAGGTCACATACCTCAGTCTGCAGGAGTTTTAGTTGGTTCTGCTTAGCCACTAGGGAAGGCTGCATCGACGTTGAGGAGGACTCCGTATAGCTCACTCTCTCTGCAGAGCATCACCTCTGAGTGTCCTTCTGAACAAGTGGGGGAAGTGAGGGAGAGGAGGGAGGATGAAGAGAGTCCACAGTAGGATGTGTTGTGGTGGTTCACACTGGGACGCTGCCACTAGCTGGGAGAATGTGTTGTTCACCTGCTTCAGTACTTTACGCTCAGCAACGATCTCCCCAGCCACCTATGAGTGTCACAAGCATTCCATCCGCTGCACAGGCAATGAAGGTCTGAAGTCTCTAATAGTGACACAGGCCCAGTGTCAGTCCGGGCCTTGGAGCAGCTGTTCCCCTCTCTCACAGAGCTATGGAGATAATACCCTCGATAGGGGATGAGCTCAAGGCATATTGTGGGGGATCTCACCATGGCCTGCTCACTGCTCCATCATCAGCCCACCTCAAGTGGTGTGCCATTTTGTGTTCAGCGGGCCCATGTCACACTTATGGGCTGTGAGCAGCTCCCTGTCCTCATCCCCATGCAGCTTGATTTAAAGCAATGTCCTGGGGCTCAGATTCAGCTGGCAGACCATATCCCCACCCCAGCAGTCCCAGGCCACAAGGGGACCCAAAGCAAATCTTTCATTGAGCACCCATCATCTCACCTTCATCCAGGATGGTATTGCAGTTAGCCCATGATGGGGCCACAACCGCCATTTGTCACAGCCAGCCCCAGCGTAGGCTCAGACAACAGATTGGCCCCCTCCACACATGTACCACCACAGAGGACACCCATTCTTCAGCATGGCTGTCACAGGCTTGGCTGCACACGTTTGCAGGTAATAGCCACAGAGGTCCTTGGCCCTGGCAGCCCAAGAGTGCTGAAGCTCTGAAATATTCTTGAGATACAGTATGAGGCAAACTGATTTACAGGCCCCAGTTTTTCCGACAGACTATGCAGAGAGCACGAGGTGGAGGCAGGCTCCATGTGGGTGGTCAAGAGAACGCCAGGACTTTCATGCAGCCATCGCCATCATGGCTGCACGTCTTCCAAATCGATGGCCCCTCAGGGCCTGTTCCATGGCAGCCTTCATTGAACACACATTTCTGGGGTAGTGAAGGGCGGCAGAGGGATTCATGCCACTGGTCCTGGGGCAAATACCTGCAGTTGATGAGGAGCATCACAGGATCCCAGACGCAAGCCTCATGTCTCAGCAGGGCAGACCTCAGTGCCAGGTCTGTCCCTTTAGCTATCCACGACCTGCCAGCTCCATCAGGGGATGACCCCATCATCCCTCGTTGGGCAGCAGTCACTGTGAGGGGGTCTTACCTGTATTTTAAGGTAGCTGGTGGGGTGAGCAAATGAAGGATGGTGGCAGGCCCAGATCAGTGCAGAGCCTCACAGAAGGGTGACGGCTCCTGATACAATCTTTGCTAGACTGTGTCCATAATAATGATAAAAAAATATTTTCCCATAATTTGAGGAGTTCATGTGCATACCTTCACTTTCAAATATAGTATAATATTCAAGCTCATAAAGCATTGAATCAACGGTTTACACATCCCAGTCATCAGACACCACACCAGGTGGAATTATATCATCCATTTGAATTTTCACAACATACGGAATTTTAGTAGTCTCTGTAGGACCAAATCTATCATACAAAACTTTGTCTCGAACAATCCCATCAGGGACTGGAACAGCAGTAATGTTCACTAGGGACAAGTCTTTTCACACTTTGTGGGAAGACAGGTAAGGCTTCCATACCTCAGCTACCAGTTCAACAGCAGAAAGTTCAGGAAGATAATGCCAATCTATAAGCAAGAAGAAGAAACTCACAAATCCAATCCAGAAGAAGAAAGCAAGCAGGGTAGTATAAGCTGCAGGTTAGACCATGGACTGATCAGATAAGTGTTTTTAAGTCAGTCAAAATGCTTACATATACCATGAAGCAAAGAGGTTGTTGAAGTAGAAGAGAAGCCATCAATGTCAACAAAGTATCCAGAAGCAGTCTGGGTGAAGACAGGAGCCACTGCAGGTGAAAGAGAACTGGTAGACGTCTCTAAAGGTGGCTCATCATAAACAACTCTGTTGCTTTGAGATGTAGTAGAGGACTGTAGATATATGTCTGGTGTATTTCTGGTACTAGTAGTGGTAATTGGAATTAACAGAAGTTAATTCTCCACCCTCCCTAGCCTCGGGGAAAACATTTCACTGTTGGGTAATGCTTGAAGAGTTATTTGTGTATGGTAGTTAGAGGGGATAGGGAAGTACCCAGGAGTCCTCTAGATCTACTGTGTAGGATCGGCCACATGATGCGATTTAACTTGATCAATGGAGACCAAGGGTTTGTCTTTATAACCAGCAAGCAGTGGTAGAATCACAGTTCTGGTATCTTGGATTCTAAGAACTGGCACCGCTGCACGTGTGATGGGCCGAATTTCTTTTTTCATCACAATAATTTCTCAAACTAGATCTCAACTTTAGGAATACGGCCACTAGACGCTGGTATGTCCCTCATTCCCAATGAATGTGGCAGCAAGTGTAGAAGAACATTCATCTCTGAAGTGTTGTAGTTGCTGGAATACAGTGAGATGTTCATTTATATCAAAGAGGAGGAGCTTCTGCCTCCACTGCGCCAGAACCATCAAGATCTGGGACAAATATCAGAATGCCAAACAGGACTTCATAGACGGTACGGCCACCCAAAGTTCTTCTAGGCAGATTGTTTCATGCTGTTTGGACCCTATACAGGTGATGGTTCCAACTATGACTTCAACACTAATGCTCCAACTGTTAAGAATTGCTTCACGTCTTATTTTTTTCTTCCCACTATTGAATTTACCTCAGGATGATGGGGGGAAGAATAATGCATGGCTACACCCAAGGTCACCATGATATCCCTGTAAGCTTTGGAGGCAAAATCTGGGGCCTGGTCTGATTGAAATGAAGCAACTGCATATGTCCCAATGAAGGCTTACAAATCTTTAATAACAGCACGAGAGCCAGCTGATAAGTATGGCCACACCAAAAGGAATCTGGAACAAGATTCTACAGCAAGCAGAATATATTTGTATGCACCATATGAATTTAAAGGACCACGATGGTCAATGTGCACACATTGTCTAAGCTTCTTTGAGACTAAGATGTGTGTCTGCAGTGGGCGCTTAACGATGGAACCTTTAATTTGCTGGTAAAGGTCACAACGAAGGGAAACACCTGGAAGAACGAGGTTGTAGAAAACAAAAGTGAAACAACGCTTTCATTTTCCAAGACTCCCTGGTTTTGGTACCTTAACCATGTATGTCTGAACAACGTACATGCGTGGTTAAGATACAGAAGGGAGTCGGAGTGGACGCAGTGAAGGAGAAGGTAAGTTGGGCTGGGACTGGGGCTGTTTTTAGTGGGTGAGGCTGGGTGTGATTAGGGTTTGGTGGGGCAGGGTTTAGGTTTTAGGGGCGGGGTGGGGACTCGGGGTATTTTTTGTTTTTGGGGTGTGGTAGGGGTCTAGGGGTGATTAGGGTTTAGGGGGAGGGAGGGGTCAGGGTTTAGGTTTAAGGCGTGGGGTGGGGTGGGGTGGGGGCTGGGGTAGAAGCATGCTGGGTCAATGTTTGTATTACATGAGCATGTGGCAGTTTGTCTTTAAGTTCTGCCATGTTCCTTGAGGGCATTTTATGCTTAATGGTGCTTGCCTTGGGATCTCTGAATCCATTAAAGCCCCAGTAATGCAGATTTGTATTGAGAGGCTGGATACAATAATACGAATCAATCACAAAAAGTGTCAGGAACTCGGGACCTGTATGTATCAGTTCCAAAATGAATGCTTATAATTCAGATAGTTGTGCAGTGCAATCCCCAAGGGACTGTGTAAAGGTCTGTTGAGGGTGGGATTCTCCATCCCTCATAGCTAGGTAATCTGCTGCTCAATTCGAGTATTGATGTTTGATACTTACAGCAGTTTGAGCTGAACCATCAGTGTAAATAATATATTTATACTGATCACAAAGTATAATGTTAGTGGGCATGGGGTACTCCATTTCATATTGGAGAAACCCTGGTGTTTGAAATTTTGGGTCAAATAGTCGACATCAGTAGCAGTCAAGTAAGTGGCCCACTGTATTCATCTAGGGTGTAAGGCTTTTGCATTTAGATGCTATCCTTTGTAATAGCCTTTAAAGCTAGAGCTAGGGTTACATCAATAACGTGCTTCCCTGAGCCAGTAGTCTTTCCTTAATGACAGCCATCTGAACTGCAGTCAGTATTTTTTCAGAGGATGCAAAATGCATTTAAGCATTGGAATATAATGTGATTTATATCCAATTGGCCTTGTGTCACCTTTATTGAATGTGACGTAGAAAAAGCCAATGGCACCCGGAATTATCCAGATTACCAAATTTGTTTTGTTTTCATTAGTGTGTGTTTTGTTTCAACCATGTCAGTCTGCGGTGATTTGAGTATTTGTGTGTGTTCAGGTGTCTCATGTTTGTTTGAAAAAAACAGACAAATTAAATCATAAAATGGTTTTATGCGTTGTGCATAATCAGGGGTATATGTTCTGCCAAAATTAAAAAATCATACAATGATTGTACTTTTTTATGGTGTTTGTTAGTTGTAATTGTGCATACTTTTCAAGAAAGTGTGGTGCCAGACTCTTCCCCTCATTCAAAAGCTCATATCCCAAGAAAAGGACACTGAGAAAATACATTTTTGTTTTCTTAAAATTTAATTTGTAACTATGTTCAGCAAAACCCAAAACAATGTGATCTACCTTGGCAGGAAACAGCAGTTACAACAATGCCAGAACAACAATAGGTCTTTACAATGACGGCAGAACAACAAACGCATTTCCAACACAAGTCTTCACAACAACTTTTTTCCCACTAATATGCCTTTATCATGAATGAATTTACAATGAAAATGTAAACATTTTTCAGGTAAGGGTATTATAGGTATGAGTGTATTGATACATACATTGGTATGGGTTTTTGGGAGGCAAGGGTATTTTGAGGGTTTAGGTTGCGTATAGGTTTTTGAGTGGCAAGGATAATTTTAGGGTGCAGAGTGGGTGTGGGTGTTTGGGTGTAAAGTGGCTTTAAGGTGTTATGGTGGGTATGAGTTTTTGTGGGTGGCAAGGGTATTTTTAGGGTTTAGAGTGGGTATGGGTTTTGGGTGGCAAGGGTATTTTTAGGGTTTAGGGTGGGTATGTGTTTTTGGGTTGCAGATGAAGATGATTAATATTGTGTTTAGTGTTTAGGGTGAGTATGGGGTTTTGGGTGGCAGATGAAGAGGATTAATCTTGTGTGCATTAGGGATAAATATGAATGAAGGAGCAAGGGCTTATGGTGGTGTGTTAGGGTTGGGTGAATATAGCATAAATGGGATTGTCATTCTGGTGTGTTAATTTTAAACAGATATTGCCTTGGACAGTGAGAAAGTGCAAGGTTCCTCCATTGACAAGAAGGGCTCAATGTTAAATCATCTTGCAGATCTTTGAAAAGATTCACACAGCCTTCATACTGTAGGTCTTGCAACAAGATAATTCCTAAGGTCTGCCAGTCTGACCAATCAATCTCTTTACTATTTAGCAGGGAGCATGTGTTGTGCTAGACATTCACTTTCATTTACAAATGTTCAGTTCTTCAGCCACTTGCGAACAGTGTGGCATGGGTCAAATATAGAGTGGGTAATAGGATCAATAGGTTCTGCCAGCACATTGCCCTGACAATTTTTCATTCAAATGCACAATACCCCTCCACGTATGGCCGCCTTAATCATAATCCAAGTATGGTTGATGCCACATTTCTGGAAGAAATAGATAATGTGTGAGAGTGGTGCACCTTGTAAAAGGAATCAATCTTTGAAGGCGTTAAAGACTACCAATCGGTTGTTGCACACATGCAATTTAGAGTTTTCTGGTCTTGATCTGGAGCCATTCTGCAGAAAAACTTTTTCATACTGTTGTCAAACTGTAACATGAAGCACGTTTAACCTTAAAGAGAAAAACACTGAAGACATAATTGTATCATGGGGCCATCATCCTCTTTGCGAGATTATACGTACCATATTTGAAAAGCAGGGTTTCTATATTCATTCACAGTTTGGTCAAGTAATGGGCGAGATCGATCTGCACCATCATTTCAAGATCACAATGAAGATTTTCAAGAGTTTTGGGGATTTCGTGACGCAGAAAAATAAGAAACCATCTAACAAAATTTCATGATGACCTCCATCTTAGGCATCACTTTTCTCTTTGTCTAGTTAACCTTTTACCCTGAGAAAGAAGGAAAGTTTAGGATTGACTCAAGCAGGGTAGTAAACAACTCATGAAGGTGAGGTAAATTTACCAAAATGTTATCAGCAAATAGCATCAGTTTGTGCTTGCCGGCAGGACAGTGTAATCCGACTATCTCACTGGATTTTTTAATGGTAGCCTCCAGTGGCTTTAGGGTGAGGAAGAGTAATGAGAGGAGATAGCATAGCATTGTCATGTACCTCCATTGATTGTGACTAGCTAAGAAATGAAACCCATACAGTTTTAGATTAAAGTACGAAGGCTTACTGGGAAGCATGCTTTTCGGCAAAGGTAAAAATGCAATGATTGACCTAACTTTCAAACAGTTCAACAACTGTGATTATCTGAAAACATTCAAAGTATCCAAATTTCTGAATGTGATTTTGCTCATTCAGATCAAGTTCTGTTAAGACAAAAAGACAGATTAACACCAACAATGGTTGAGAAACAGTAAGGACCTGATTACGAGTGGTATCATCCGCAGCACTTACTCTGGAGAAATACTATTGTTCAATCAATCAAAATTTTTTATAGAGCGTGCTACTCACCCGTGAGGGTCTCAAGGCGCTAGTAGGGGGGAGGGAGTGAGGCGAGGTTACTGTGATGGGTGCGAATGGTGGCTTTGAGGGTGGAGAAGTTGGTTGTAGAGGGTTCTTGTCGCCATAGTTTCTCCGCTTGGCGGCATTTGCGCTTGGAGTCTTGGGGTTCGGGGGTGAAACATGGGGCGTTCTTGATGTTGCGGGTGGCAATGTGTTTTCTGGGGGGGGCTAGTGTGTCTGCGCAGGTAGTGATCCATTTAGAGAGGTTGTGTGCTCCTGCGTTGGGGTCATTGGTGTGGGGGGGAGGTTGTGAGCCAGTTGGGAGTTCAGGCGTTCTGTGGGGACCTTGTCCCACATGCGGTAGGGTGTGGTGTGTTGATGGTGGTGTGTGGGGGGTTTTGTGAAGGGGAAGTGGACGCAGTGGTGGTCAGTCCAGAGGAGTTCGGTGGTGTGGGTGTAGGCTATGTGATGGCTTGAGGTGAAAATTGCGTCAAGCGTATGTCCTGCTGAGTGGGTGGGTGCAGTGACCAGTTGTTCTGAGTCCGAGGTTGGTGAGGTTGTCTATGAGGGAGGTAGAACTGTGGCCTTAAAGGTTCTCCAACTGAAAGTTGAAATCACAGAGGAGGATGTAGTCTGCAGAGGTGAGGGCGTGCGAGCTGATGGTGTCGGCAATGGTGTTGCAGAAGGCGGGGCGTGGTCCTGGTGGTCTGTAGATTAGTGTACCTCTGAGGGTGGAGTTGTTGTTAATGTGGATTAGGAAGTCCATGTGTTCTGTGTTGTCGATAGTATCTTGGGAGCTGATGGTGACTTTGATGGTGTCCCTGTGTAGGATGGCGATGCCACCACCTGGCCTGTTGAGGCGGGTCTTTGCGTTGGAGTTTGTATCCCTTGGGGGTAGCGATGGCTATGTCGGGTTCCGAGGAGGGGTTGGTCCAGGTTTCCGTGAGGAAGGCGATGTCAGGTGAGTGTGATGTGATGAGGTCCCAGAGTTCTATGGCATGTTTGTGAAGGGAGCGGGTGTTGAGGAGCAGGCAGTTGAGGTGGTTGTGGTGGGTGGTGTTGGTGTGGTGCATGAGGGTGTTGTTGCGGGGTGTGTTCTGGTTGTGGGGTGGTGTGCTGCGGGGCTGGTTGGTGGGGGTGGGGGCAGAGCAGGTGTGTATTGCATTGGGGGTGTTGTGTTTGTTGTCGGGGGTCGCTGAGGTTGGTGTGTGGTGTGAGGGATGAGGAGCAGGAGAAAAGGCAGATGTGGCAGGTGAAGGGGCCATGAGTGTGTGTGGGCCTGGAGAGGGTGCAGGTGGGGCGAGGGCCTGAGTTGAGTGAGTGGAGGGTGAGGGGGGAGTAGATTAGTCTGAGGGGACTAGGGGGACTGGCGCTGGGTGCGGACTTGGTGCAGACGGGTGCGGAGGGGCTTGCCTTTGGCGTGCCAGCGGCACATCCGCTGCGCGTGTCCGCACCATGGCTGCTATAACTGGGGAGGAGGGAGGGAGTGGCAGCTGGGAGGAGGGAGGTCTGGGCGAATGGGAAGGCTGGGGGGGGTGGGGCCGCAGGGATTAGCAGCGGCGGGAAAAAAACAAAAGGAAAACAGATGGTGAGGAGGTGGGGGAGGCGGGAGGGGCTGCGGGGACGCAGCGGCAGGGGAAAGGAGAGAAAGATTGGAAGATTGGAAAAAGGACGGTGAGGAGGTGGGGGAGGTGGGAGGGGCCGCGGGGACGCAGCGGCAGGGGAAAGGAGAGAAAGATTGGAAGATTGGAAGATTGGAAAAAGGATTGTGAGGAGTTGGGGGGAGGCGGGAGGGGCCGTGGGGACGCAGCTGCAGGGGAAAGGAGAGAAAGATTGGAAGATTGGAAAAAGGATGGTGAGGAGTTGGAGGGAGGCGGGAGGGTCCACGGGACGCAGCGGCAGAGGAAAGGAGAGAAAGATTGGAAGATTAGAAAAAGTACAGTGAGCAGGAGGGCCGGTGGGGACCCAGCGGCTGGGATTTCAAGCAGAAGGGAACAGCCAAGTGGAGGCGGCACAGGGCAGCAGTGCGAGGAGAGACCAATGGTTGGTCATTCAACTATTCTGGAATCTCTAATAATTTCCAATAATAATTCTAATAATATATATTTTTTAAATTTCTTACCATTTCTAATAATTTTGTAATAATTTCTGGCCTCATTTCAATGGGTGCAGATGTGTACTTAGTGTAACAGCTGCAAAGGTACCAGATCAGGCTATGGGTTAGACCACAGCCTGACTAAAGTCCGTCCCGTGCAGCACCATAGAAAGAGCGTGCAACACTCCCCCCACAGCCTAAACCTGCCCGGCCCTGGCCTGACTCCTAATCCACAACTTATCACTCCCCGTTTCTCCCAGACTTTCTGTTGAAATGTTCCTCCACTCTTATAAGGTAGAAAATATCAACAGATTTGCCCCTATAATTGGGGATAATCCACCTGAAAAGGACCAAGTATTCCTGGGTCCACATGGTTTTCCCCATTCTGGGGACAAACTTCATAAGTGTTGGAATTTGGGGCAAGGGTATCTGATACTGGGAAAAATTCTGCCGCCTCTGGCAGCCCTGTATGAAAATCTGTCAACTCATAATGAGGTCCTATGTATCCAAAAAGCATGTCTGCGCCCCAAATACCTGAAGGGTGAGATGTCTGGTAATTACACTATATACTTCCTGTGATTGTAGAGAAGTAAGATAATTTACTATAAACTCATGAATATCATCTTTGATTTCTGCTTATGAAATTGGCTTGGAATTTAAATCATGCACTGAATAGTGCGGCAAGTTCTGCAGACTATTTTATTTTCATTCTAATCTTCATTTACTGGTTAAAAGTAGTATTCAGTAAATGGCCCCTCGACTCCTCTCCCTCTTGCAAGTACAGGTATTTAGGGCCAGATGTACAAAAATGGGATTAGAGCTTACCTAATTGCGATTTTATGTGAATCACAATTAGAAAATCGCTATTCCTAACACATGAAACTCTCTTAAATTTGTAGCGGGTTACAAGTAAACCTACCTGACGCTTATTAACGCAGTCAACTGGCAGACCCTACCATGGCAGTGCCACAGTGGTGCCATTGGCTTGGCAGGCTGGACAACTATTATTTGTACCACAAGGGAAACTGATGGTGCTGTGCGACAGTCGCTCAAGTTGCACATGGGAGGTGATGAGCTGTATGAGTTTTTCAGCACACTTCCCAACACAGGAGCGGCTGATGAGTTCAACGTGGCAGTGGCTGTCCTAAACTTGTATTTTGACCCCCATCTGAATCCTGATTATGAGAGGATCAAACTCCGCCAGGCACAGCAAACTTACACTGATTCAGTGGACATGTTCTATGTCAGGTTACGAAAGCTGGCCAGCACCTGCGTAGGCCTCAACCAGCATGAACAGATCAGAGCGCAGGTCATCCGAGGGTACAGTTCCAACATGCTGCGAAAACTCATACTTCAATGCCGGGCATCACTCTAGAAGAGATCTTGATCCTGGCACGCTCACACTAACGTTCTGCCAGTCAAGCTGATGACATGGCCGCGGCACGAGGGCATTCTGTGGCTGCATCAGGGGCGCTCTGCCTGGCAGCCGTAAAGCAGGAGCAGGTAGACGCAATGCAAACACATCCAAAGCCACAGCATCTGCCACAACCCCCCAGGCCTGACAGAAGGGACTGCAGCAGCTGTGTGCTGGAACACAGGACGCCTGGTGTGTGCCCCATGAAGGGAAAAAGCTGCAACAAGTGTGGGAAAGCAAATCATTTCACAAAAGTGTGTCAGGGAGGCAGATTCAAACAGACCATGGCGCAGGAAAAGACAGTGGCGGTAAAGCAACTGATGGCAGAGGAGCATTCGAGTGCGGATGGTGGCACAGAGGAAAGAGGTAACATGTGGTATGCTGAGGATGAGGAGGAGGAGGACATCCTTGTCATCTCCTTTGCAGGGGGTAGACAGCAGAAGCAGCATCCACCCCGCGTGCATGGTGGACAAACAGGGCACCACCACTACGGTCCTTATCGACACCAGTGCATCAATCAATGTATTGGATGATATCCTGTACGACCAGCTATCACTGCGACCATTGCTGGCGCCATAAACCACAAAGTTATATACCTATGATGGGCGTGACCCCCTACCCTTGAGGGGAACCATAAAAGTGACTGTCACCAGCCAGGGCCGCTTGACTAAAGCCAAGTTCCATGTTGCTGAAAGGGACCGCGGGACCCTCCTGGGGTGCCACACAGCTGAAGACCTCGAGCTAGTCTTTTTTGCATGACAGGTCCATGAGGCCTACACAGACAACATACTGAATGCCTTTCCTCAACTGTTTCTGGGGCTTGGAAAGCTCAAGGGGAAACAGTTCAAGCTACATATTGATCCGGCAGTAACGCCCAAGGAGCTGCGACACCGAAGAGTTCCATTCCACCTTCAGACGGCGGTGGAGAAGGAGTTGCAGGCAATGGAAGACCAGGGGGTGATAGAGAAGGTCACAGGCCCCATGCCATGGGTGTCACCACTGGTAATAGCTCCTAAGCCCAAGCAGCCTGCCGCGATCCGTCTGTGTCGACATGAGGCTGCCCAATCGAGCCATGAAGAGGGAAAGGCATATTACACCCACCATAGATGACATTGTGGCGGATTTGAATGGTGCCAAGTGGGCTTTGGTGGGTCCTCCACCGCCAAGGTGTTTCAAAATGCAATAAAGGCGATGCGGTCCGGCCTCAGCAGGTACTTAACCTCAGTGATGATAGTCTCATCTTCTCTGAGACACTGCAGGACCACCATCTCAGACTGCGAGCCACTCTCAGACATGCGCCTTATGCTTCATAAGAAAAAGTGCGCCTTTTACCATAATTCCATTTATTTTTTGGGGATATATATTTTCTCACAATGGGCTAAAGGTAGATCCTAAGAAAGCAGATGCCATCCATCTTGCACCAGTGCCCCGGAATGCCACAAAAGTACGCAGTTTTCTTGGCATGGCCACTTAGTGTGGCAGATTCATCCCTCAGCTTGCGACTATGGGAGAACCGTTGAGACAATTTACAAGGACCAAGGTGCTGTGAAACTGGAGCCACAAGGCGGAGGAGGCCTTCAGAGACATAAAAGGGGCATAACTAGACAAGGCCACAATGACCTATTTGTACCCTGGAAAAAGGACGGAGGTGGTAGTGGACGCCAGTCCTGTGGGGTTGGGTGCTGTGCTACTCCAGGAGCAGCTGAATCAGGAGTGGGCACCTGTGGCATACATGAGCTGGGCCCTGTCAGCCATCAAGACTCGATATGCCCAGGTCAAGAGAGAGGCGTTGGCCATTCGCTGGGCATGCCTGCATTTTTACCTTTATGTATATGATCACAAGCCCTTAGTCCTGATGTTTGCAGGGTCGACATGATTGGCTCCCCCGTGGATTGAAAGGTGGGCCGTGTTACTGAAGCTTATCAGTTCAAAGTTATTTACTGCCCAGGGATGAATAACCCTGCGGATTACCATCCACAGCACCCTGCT